>NC_077231.1:168559193-168860342 GCF_027887165.1 Monodelphis domestica
AATCCTGCCTCACTTACTGGCTGTTTGATCCTGGACAAAATGAAGGGTTTGGCTTGATGACCAAAGGCATCTTTCAGATCTAAATATATGGTCCTATTTGAAGGAAGGTAGAATGCCTCAACAATTTATACTTGACTGTGCTGGCCAACTATTTAATGGTTTTAAAAACATAAACATAATATTGAAAACAGCATTTCTGGGCACACAGAACACACAAATGTTCATTTCATACCTCTTGTATTTAAGTATATAATGAAAATTCCACATTACATTCCAACATATCCTGCTTGTATGTTACCTTCTAAACTTCTGTTCTTCTCTGTGCATTTTAGGAGATGTTTCAATGGCCCGATTTGTTTTCATGACTATTGCTAATGCTGCCACCTCCCTGTGCTGGGCCTCTTCCGTTTCGGAGGGTGAGAGTGCTGTTTCTTCTAAACGCACTCTGATGTCATCAGCAGAGTGATAGGGACTCTGGAGGCCCCTAAACACCTCGAGTTTGAGTGTACCTGATCCAGACCGTCCCAGGCTCAGCACTGGTAAAAAGCAATAGTTGCTGTCATTCCTTGGGACTTCAAAGGTTCCTTTTGTGGCGATCACCCTGGAGATTTCAGGCTACTCAGAGCCCTTTTCCCGGGAGCCCTCAACTCTTGTCTCTGAATAAAGAAACTTGCAAGCTACACAGGTTTCTGGCCTATTTCTGTTTCCACTGGGAGGCCACTCAGTTTATAGCCTAGATTAGCTGGAGCTAGCTTTGTGAGTTTCTGGCTGGCTCTGTAAAATTCTGGATTGGAAGAAGTCACTTATTATAGTAAGTTTCCTCTTCAGATTTCTTGATCCCTACTTTGGTCTTGTGTGAATGGAAGCTAAGTCGTCTAGTTTACCACCTTTCAGGCAACCATTATGGCCAGAAGGCTGCAAGTAGTCTTTGAGAGGTTGTGACTTGCCAGCAATCACAGAGCCAGTACATATTAGTCAGGTCTTGGACTACAAAGGCTAACTCTGACTCTCACTAATGGGGGGAAGGGAACAAGAATTTATTGAGTACCTACAGTATTCCAGGCACTGTGTTGAGCTTTTTAAAAGTAATATTTCATTTAATTCTAACAAGAACCATGTGAGATAGGTGCTATTATTATCTTTATTTTACAGTGAAGGAAACTGAAGCAGACAGAAGATAAGTGACTTGCCCAAGTGGACTGGTCTGTGCCAAATTCTGGATTTGAACTCAGGTCACGCTGGCTCCAAATCTGGCTACCTCTAAGTGGATGACCTTGCTAGGAGGGGAAAGTAGACAGAGTGTGGCTGGGCTCCTGTCTGCACTGAATGGAGTACTCATATTAAGATAATCACAGATCCATTGTAACATGGTATGGCTGCACTTATATACTATCCCAAAAGAGATAACTATTTCTTTTCAGCTATGCCAGTGTCCTACCAACAAAGTGTCTAGCTGACTGAACTACTTCCATTAAAATTTTATTTAGAACCCCTTAGGTAGAATTGTATATGGCAAATATCCAAGCAAATATTTTATTTAGGAATATAAGAAAATATACTCCTTTCCAGACTTGTCAAAGAAAAAAATGTACTCTGTGTTATGGGTGCAAACCTGCCATAGCAATTAGTGGATTTTCAGCATTTCTGCTTAATGAGAAAGAAGCTAAAAAGTGTAGAAATCCATCCTGCCGTTAAAAATCTCTCTGACACATACCATTTAGGCATTAAAATTAATAGTTTTCCCACAAAGACAAAATTCCACAGTAACAAGTTACAGTTAACATTTGGCTTCATCAAACAGATCAATAATCACTTAACTTTCAACATACCCTAAGGAACCATTTTCCTATAATTAATCTATTTGTGTTTAATCACTCTTGGCAAAAAAAAAAATCTTTTTGCATGACCAAAACTAAACTTGACATATTTTTAGTAAATGAATTAATCAAGGATGTCTCCTTTCTCATAGTCTAATCAGAACCCTAATCACTTGGAGGAGTTCATCCCAGCTGAGCTAGGCTCATCCTTTAGAACTGGTTAGGCTTCTTGATAAGAATGACGTAAAAGTATTTCAGTGCAGTACCTGGAGGTTGATAGTTAAAGCCAGATAAGGATTTCTTAATCTGGTTGATTAGACAAGACTAAATTTTGGACTAAAGGATTGTTGTAATATGTAGCCTAAAAAGGGAGCAATGTGGAAAAGGAGGCCTCACCACAGTGTCTATAGACTGAATTATATATACTCTTTATTACACAGAATGTTTTATAAACATTGCTGTAATTAATAAAAATATAAATTTATTTCAAAACAGAAAGGAAGGGAGCAGGAGGAGAGGGAGAAAGAGAGAGGCACTGAGTCCAGGATATGGGAAATGACTGTGCCACTATCATTTTGTTAGATTAGGGCACTAGGTTCAATTCTAAAGACCACATCTTAATAGGGAGATTGACAAGCTCCATCATGTCCATAAAAGGGCAACCAATATGATAAAGGAATCTGGCAATGTAATCTTAAGTAAATGCTAAATTATAACAGCACAGTTTTAATGCTAAATTATAACAGCACAGTTTTAAAGAGGTTAAATTTCAACATTTTTTTTTAAACCCTTACCTTCCGTCTTGGAGTCAATACTGTGTATTGGCTCCAAGGCAGAAGAGTGGTAAGGGCTAGGCAATGGGGGTCAAGTGACTTGCCCAGGGTCACACAGCTGGGAAATGTCTGAGGCCAGATTTGAACCTAGGACCTCCCATGTCTAGGCCTGGTTCTCAATCCACTGAGCTACCCAGCTGCCCCCCTAAATTTCAACATTTTTTAAGAAGCTGGCATCTATATTCCTAAGCTCCTGCCAAGAAAAGGTGCATATCCTGGAACTAAACCTAAACACATTATTCTGCTGATGTTAAGCAACATTAATGATGCACCTCCGTCATGATAAATGCACCAATGAAGAAGTAAGTAATGGGATGACAGTTCTGAGAAGTAGTTATAGTGAAATAATTTCTGAAAAAAAAAGTTGTATGGAAGTAAGCATTAAGAATGAATGTATTATGTATGAGGTATTTTTTTGATCCTTAACAGAGTTCCTTCTCTGTTAATCTGAACAAAAAAAGAGTGTGAGGGTACATTTCTCACATAGTCCATTTTAAAGGCTACATGCATCTACTTCAGATGCTAATTTCCTCTTTTCAATAAACTATTATTTCAAGGACTGTCTCTATATAGGTTCTTTTCAATCTAACATTTTGGCATTGGCAGGCTTCTCGGGCACCTTTATTGCAGTTTAGTGATCTTTTGGTATTTGGGGCCACTACCCAGCAGGTAAAAAACCCCGACTTTCTAAGATCTCCATTTCACTGACCAGTGTCTTGTGAAGTAAAGTTCTGGGAAAAAATTAGAGTCTAAATATTATAAATTGGAAAATGGGTTAACACAGGCTCAAAAGAGTTACTGCTTGGGTCTCCAGTAGCTAAAATTTTGGAGAAATATGGAAAGCCTGGGATGTTGCTAACAAGCCTCTCTCAAGCAATTAAATATATCTCCAAAATGTCCAGATTGTTTATGCTTACGATAGTCTATATTTACAGCTGCTATAAGCAAGTTCATTTAAAGGGTACAAATTGGTATTGAAAGGTATTATTTATTCTGCGGTTTTAGTAACCCCAAATCCAAAGTAAATGAAACTTTGGGATGAGTATTATGCCTCCCACAAATTTAGAAATTATTTCAATAGTCAGAAAGGAAAAAAATACAGAAGGGAGACAGTTAAAACTCACTTTCTCCAAACTATCCATTTTGATAAGCATGCTTTTAAAAAAAAAATCTAATTCATTTTGCTTATCTGTTAAGAAGAGACTTTCTGTGCAAGTTACAAGCTACCATATTCTAGATTCTAGAGGGAATGTTTTTGGAACTCCCAGGAGAAAATGTACTTGATTTGGTTACTATATAGTTTCTGATGCAGGAGTGGGATAGGGGTGGGGTGGGGGGGAAAGAGGGTAGTAGTTTCATCTCTTGCTGGAAAAACATTCTGATTTGTGCCCTCAGGTTCAGGAGAAGGAAAAGGCAAAGTGACAGTTTCACTCCATGCTAGAAAAACATGAAGTGAATTGAAAGAAACTAATTCTCTGCACTGAACTTAACTCTAGTAATAATGCTGGCTAAATAAAAAGAACCAAACCAATCACAATCAGTTATTACAAGGATAAGGTAGGGCCTTGTATTAAACAAGACTCTATCTAAAGCTCAAACTGAAGAAATACCAATAGAAAATTTAGAGAAACAAAAAAGTTATCAAAAAGGGGCAGTTCCCATGTACTAGTAAGAAGGAAAATTAGATAAAAGTTGGCCTGTGTATTGCTTTGAACAATGACTAAGAGCTGTAAATAAGTTTACTATTCCTAGGATTTCAATAGTACCTAATCCAGCTACTACCAAAATTTCTATACCTCTGTTCATGAGGTTCTTTTAATCTTTGTTCTGATTTCTTTTCAATTAGCTTTAGAATCAAAATTCCAGTTTGCCTTTACTTATGGGAGATCTCAGTATGGATGGAAAAGAAATTTTCAGCTCTTTCATGACTTACCTACTATCTTTTCCAGACACTTGAGGGAAAATTTAAAGTCCTTTCTTAACAAGCAAGAAAAGCAAGAAAAATAAAGTGGGAACTTTTTTCTGTTGAGTTTCAAAGCTTTCAAAAGATACAATGTCACCTTTGTGTTCCTAATGTTTGCCAGGTTGGAAATACAAAGAAAAAAAAGAGGGAAGAGGGAAGAAAATTATTTATTCTTTTGCAAAAATTTATAGCCGTACTAACTAATTAGGAACCAGATTTGTGAACTGAAAAAAAATCTATTTACCAGTTATGGTCAAAGTGTTCTAGATCCTGAGGGGTTTAGAAGATTTTACTTCTCTAAGACAAAGCTACAAACACCAGATTTCTCTCTCTCCACCCTCTCCCTTCATCCTATCTTGGGGAGCTAATTGTTATTCATCAAAAGCAAATATCCTAAGTTTTCTTATTATCCTCTTGTAATATTATTAGTTTTGCTAGATATGCTTCTACCATGGAGATGAAGATTCATGGAGATTCAAGAAACAAAGAAATATACAATTCTAAGTTACCATAGCTCCATATTAGAATTTTCTTAAGTACTTAATACCTTAAAACAGGATCAAAAAGGAGAATTTGTAGAAATAAGTGAAGATTAAATTGTGACAGCACAGCCTTAAAGATATTAAATTATAACATAGCATGGTTTTTGAAGCGTGGTCTTCTATAATTCCTTAGCTCCTAGTACCAAAACCTAAACAGATTTTTCTGCCAATGAGAAGACAATGTTATAGATGCACTTAGGTCATAACAAACTTGCCAAAGAATAAATAGTGAGATGACAGTACTGAGAAAGAATTGTATTGAAATGTTCTTTAAAAATAGTTATACTGTAAGAAAAAATACTTGTACAAGAATATTCATAGCTGTGCTCTTTGTGGTGGCAAAAAATTGGAAAATGAGGGGATGTCCATCAATTGGGGAGTGGCTGAATAAATTGTGGTATATGTTGGTGATGGAATACTATTGTGCTAAAAGATGAATAACTGGAAGAATTCCATGAGAACTGGAAAGACCTCCAGGATCTGATGCAGAGTGAAAAAAGCAGAACTAGGAGAATGTTGTACACAAACACTGTGGCACAATCGGACATGATGGACTTCTCTACTAGCAGCAATCCAAGACAATTCAGAGGAACTTAGGTGAAAGAACACTATCCACATCCAGAGAAAGAACTGTGGGAGCAGAAACACAGAAGAAAAACATGATTGATCATGTGGTTTGATGGGGATATGATTGGGGTTTTGACATCAAATATCAAATATCAATAACATGGAAGTAGGTTCTGAACAATGATCCATATATAACCCAGTGGAATTGCTTGTCAGCTCCAGGAAGGGGGAAGGAAAATGGGATGGAAAGAATATGAATCATGTAACCATGGGGAAATATTCCAAATAAATAAATAATTAAAAGATAGTTGAACTGAAATAAAATCTCAAAAGTAGTTGTATTATTTTAGAAGTCACCACTTTGTTGCCAGTATTAAAAAAAAAAGAATATCACTGTGCCTTTCTCTTGTAGTCTCTTTTGCAGGCTAACTGCAAGAATACACTTTAGCTGCTCTTATTTTCCTCTTTTCACTAATGTCTTTATAATTTCAATATTGTTTCCATATAGGTTCATTTCAACAAAGCACATATCATACAAAGATAAAGTGAAAGAATCTTGGATATTTAGTTTGGATCACGGTAGCTGCCATCAAGCATTTGAAGGGTCATCATGTGGAAGAGCAAATTATACTTGTGACACCTGGATATAGAAGGCAAACCAGAAGCAATAGTTAGAAGTTGCCACAAGGTAGATTTAAATATGGTATTTTTTTTAATTAAAAAAAAATAGAGCTATTCAAGAGGAACAAGATGTAGTAAGGACCATCTCAAGAAACAGAACATTCCCCCTAACTAAAATTTTCAACCAAAGGTTGAAGGCCTAAAAGTCATTCAGTCTTGCAGAAGGGATTTTGATAAGTATTGATTAGACTCAATGGATTTTGAGAGGCCCTTCCAACTCTGAGATTTTAAGAGTTTGCAAACTTTCAAGTATTTTCCTTTTAAAATTTTACATTTTTCTATTTCAGTTCATCATGTACAAAAGACCTCTTTTATTTTTTCCAGAACAGTAGCACAATTGTAATATGAAAGGCAGCTAATTTCTAAAAGGGTAGAAGAATCTATATGCATTTTCAAGAAAGTGAAATTCTTTCAAAAGGTTCAAACCATAATTACCCTTAAATGTCAATTAAGAGGATAAAACAGACTTTTTAATTTCTGTTCTTTCTTTTCTTGGAACTTTAGAACAAAAGCAAGGCTGGGAAAAATAAGACTTAGTTATTACAAAATGTAAATTCTTATTTTAAAGGGAGACATTCCTAAAATATAATTTTTCAAATGCCTATCATTCCAGAATCTTCAGATCTTATAAGAAATAATTTTCTTTTGCTTTTGGATATATAGTCATACTTTTCTAATGCTAAGAGCACAGTGATATTTATTTCTTATTATTTGTGACCAGTATTGTCCAATATACTTGTCACCTACTATGTGTGTAAAAATCTTCTATTCCAATGAATTTGGAATTAGTTGAAGTTGACATCACACTGTCATTCCTCAGTTCTCTTCTGGTGAATCAAGATAAATAGATATGTCATTAGCAAAGAGACAGGCTAGATTTTTAAAATATTCATTATGGTACATTTACTCTACTATTTTTCCAAATAAAATATCAAACTCATTTTCTCTCCTATATTGCAAAAGTCTATAGTTTTTTGTACTTCCCTTCATCAATATCAGTTTTTTAACCAAGAATTATTTTTTAAGGTTTTCAAAGTTGTGGGTTAGTCTCGTATTTATATAATTGATAAAAATAGGACAATAGGTTCCAGTAACATATTTAATAAATCTTATATAATAAAGTTAAGTACATTCATAATTAAAATTATTATTTTAAAAATTAATATCTATCACAGGGTTATATTTTAGGACTTGAAAGTGACCTTAGAGTCCATTGAATCTAATCCCATCTTACATGTGAGGAAATTGAGAGCCAGAAAGGTTAAATGACTTCCCTGCCTAGTGTCACACTGCTAGTTTAAGTATTAGAGACACAGACAGACAGATAGACAGAGAGACAGAGAGAAACAAACATCACACAGCAATGAAACAGTCCTGGCTAACCAAGAGCTGACCTACTAGAGGAAACTATACTCAACTATATATGACAAGATATAATTGAGGGAGAGCTGGGGGACCACAGGGAGCTTGGAGAAGCAGGTGGCATCAACGTTTGAATAGCAAGGAAGAAGATAATAGAGAGGAAACACTAAGTATGTGAGTAAGGGAAGGGTTAAGCTCCCAAAACAGAATAGCAGGGGTTGAGCTTGAAAAGAAGCATGGTACCTTTTTCCTCAGATGATAGAACAATGATGAAGGATGAAGGACAATGAGTGATTTTTTAGATATGGTAGGAGGGAGGAGAGAGAATTCACAATATATTGCTGATTTCCACAGTAAAATAGGAGACAAGATTGTCTACTGAGAAAGAAGGAAAAAAGAGTAGCAGATCTGAGGAGATAATAGGACAGCTACTGCTGGAAGAGCAACAGTTAATAAAGGAAGAATATTGTTCGCTTTGAAGCAGTAGAAGCAGCTGCAATTAGGTTCAGACAGTATGACTGTATGACTTTTTCAGAAAGTATTCAAGCCTTTGAAAGCAGGAATAAAGAAGGCAGAGAGCAGGGGCAGACCAAGGTTGAGGTTTACACCAAGGCATTATTTATTCACGAAAAGATAATGAAAATATTCATGAAAGGTAAGAGAATCCAAAGCCAGAGGACAATTTCTAGTTAAGCTAATCAGTCAGAAGGTTAATAATGTGAAGGGAGAAAAGGGAGGCTAGGGAAGGGGTAATAGGCTAAGAGAACAGAAAGGGCTAGCAGAGAAAATAAGAAACAGGTTGAGGAAGAGTAATGCTGAGGGGAAAATGAATGGCCAGGTTATAAGCAGAGAATGTTCATTGCTCTGGTATAGTTGAACAACTATGGGTGACACCTAGAAGACCTAAGCTGATGTGGAAAGACGAACAGTATGTAATGGAGGAAAGAAAAAGAAGCTATGGAAGTGCAAGGGAGTTGATACATGGAGACTAAGAAATCTGAGGAAATATCCAAATGAAAGATTGAGATGCTGAGTATCAGGACATCGAGGAACTATAACCCAAATAAAGACTCAGACCTTAATAGTACAAATTCAGTATGGAAACAAATGACAACTTGAGGTACTGCTTCAAGTCTAATAATGTAGTACCAAACAAATACTTAGAAAGCATCAGCTGGCCAGAACTGCGTAACCAAAGCTTACTAATCCTGAATAAAATGTAAGCCAAATACAGATCCTCACTGTCCTTGAGATTTCAACAAATAAAATGTACTAGAACATTAGTATTATCACAGATCAAACTAATATCAACAGCCAAACATGATATTAAATCATAAACATTTTTAAATGTTTTACTAGTTCCCACCATACAAAATATTCATAATTTCAAAACTGTACAAAATGGGAAACTTTGAAAATAGAAAAATCCAGGAGAAAAAAATCCAACCAAATAGAAATAGGACATATGTATCTGTCATTTGGGAGTTATCTAAAAATTCTGTCAATCTACAAAAGATAAGCATTAAAAAAAAAACATATCTCCAAATCCTTTTATTAAGCTTCAAAAGTGGAGTTATTTTATCCACTTGTACAATAGTCTCCCAATATCAATTATAAAAGAACAATAGGAGAAAGGCAACTTTTTCTAGGACTGTTTCTACCTGAATTCCATCAAAAAGAAGAGAATGAGATCATTGGTAATAACATCATCATCATCATCACAGCTAATATTTGTACAGTAATTTAAACACATTTGACTCTCACAACAGGACTAGAGAAGGTATTATAAGTCTACCAGCTTTAGCACCATTTTAGAGGTGAGGAAATTGAGGTTCCAAATGTTGCCACTTGCCACAATTACACAGCCAATCTGTTAAAAATGGGATTTATATCTTGTTTTCTGCAAACTCCAATTCCAGCACTCTTTTCCCTCACCCAAATTCCCTTTCAGATATAAAACTGGGCCTCAGTCCAAGGACCTGAGATGATAAATGGTGGTTTCAGTGTCTTTTTCTCCAAAATCAAGGGGAGAAGTGGTTAATTCAGAAAGGAAAACTAGGTCAAGGGTCTAGGGTCATAAATATCTGATGAGCAAGTTCTTCAGGCTACAATGAATTTTCACTTTTGGGCCAGTTTTATATCTTCATCCTCAAACAGGAGGGAATGTCAGATCCAGAAGACATATCACATGTGGAACATCCATTTTACTCCAGAGGTTCTACTGGTATAGGCCCTCCGTCGCCTCTGGATCAGAGAGGTAGAGAGGCTTCCAGTGGATATGAATTACCGAGAAAGGGGTTCTCTATTTTGCCCCAGTTTTCCAGAAGCAGGATAGCTCAGGTGGAGTCACATTTCTCCCGTGTGTTACAGAAGAGGAGGATGTATTCCTCAGCATGCCTTTTTTCTTACTTAAATATAAGAGTTTCAGCACATAAAATGCCATGTTTTTCATCCTTTCCTCTAAGCATTTCTCAGTACTCTTTGTTGATTCATTCCCATTCGCTTTTTCTTTTATATGGTCCATGTTAATGTGCACACTTCTGCTTCTGCTTTTTTCACTGTAATTATTTCTCAAGATCTTTCCAGATGTCTCTATATTTGTTTATCTTAACTGCATTAATTAATTTCCCACAATTTATTTGATCATTCCTCTACTGCTGGTCATTTAGGTTGCTTCCAGTTTTGTTTTGTGACTGTACATAATGCTACTATAAAAGTTATGGAATAGAAAGCATTTCTTTTTCTTTTTAAGAATACTTTCAAGGCATCATATCAACAATGGAATTTTTCAAATTAGGAGAAGGCATAATTACTTCTGTAATTTTTACTTTGAACTACAAGACTCCTTTCCCAAGAGTGATACGATGACAACAGCCTGTGGAATGTGTGATTCTGCTCCTCTGCATTCTCACCAGTATTTTGTTTTAATGTTATTAATTGAATTAGCCAAATTGGTATGTCCTTGTTCTTTTTTTCATTATCCATGGCTTAAAGTGTCTGGTTCCTAAACAATATATTATCCGTTTTTAATTCAAATCTAAACACAAAAAGGAGGCTACTCAATAGTTCCCCAAACACACAGCTATCATTACAGCAACCATTACAGCAGACTATGTGGTCTGTTTATAAACAGTTGATTGTGAAAATAATTACTACAGAAAAAATATTTCCTTACCAAATCTTCAAACTATAAAAATTGTTGTGTAAAGTTTTATTTCTGGTCTGCAAGTTCATTACCATCAATTTCCAGAGTTCTATTATCCAAACACTTATGTATAGTTTCTCCTTTTGGTATGGGATTATGCTGAAAATTAGCATTGCATAAATACCGTTACCTTTTTTGGTGAAAAACTCCTTGGAATATTTCCCCAACATAGCGTATTTTCGAGGGATTTTCCCCAGCAGTTCAATGATCAATGCTATGTGATCTGCATTGGAGAACATTGCCAGCAAAACAGAAACATACAACAGTTTAATCAGTACACTGCATGCACACACTAACACTGGCCTGGTACAGACAGAAACAGACTGATTTTGAAATGCGCCAATAAACAGAGACAAAATTATTTCCCATGTCTGTCAAATTTAGAAGACAGGGTTGGGAAGAAGAAGCACAGAGAAGTAGCACTGATGAGGAATCTGAGTGCTAGATTTTGCTGAGGATAATAAATTTTCAAGAAGATGACTACAATGGTATTTCCAGGTGCAGTCCTTCATGATACCTTTCTGATTGGAATATAAATTCTGCTGGGATAGCTTTTTTGATCTGGGGCAATGCCCCTTTTTTTCATTTCTTTTCTTTTTTAAAAAAAAAGCAATATAGGTAGGCTACAACCAGCAGTTTCCATTCCATTTCTGTCTGCATCGTGGCACCTTTCAAAAAGAAGAGGTACTACCTCTGCGATTGAAGAATTCCCGAGAATATTTTCCAGATAGAGCAAAGTGCCTTGGGATACTGCCTAGCAGCTCTATGATGTGTGCTATATGGTCTATGGAGGAGAGAAAAAAGGATATGGGAGGGGAAGGGGTCAGAGGGAAAGATGGGATAAAAATAAAAAACTAGAATTAGTAAAAAAATCTGAAACAGGTTCAAATCAACAATGTTTGCAGCAAATCCATGCAGTGGTTTCCAAGATCAGCAGAGGTCTGGCATCATTAGTAGCATTAACAAACAGTGAATGATGCCCAGGTTACCACTGCCATAAGCATCACAGGCAAATAAGCATGGAAATGGACATTTTTACCAATAAAATTCAAGCATGAATTACTTGTTTGTAAACAGTTATCAGCTACTCCAAAGAGTACATAGAAATCAGTAGATCTATTTTATATCAATATAAATTAAGAGGAACAAAGCAAAGCTCAATCATGTGGGGCTTCAGAACTAATACAATGTTATTTTTCAGTCAAGTTTCACTCATATGCAAGTCTTACAGGGAGAAGAGCTTATTTCCTTCAGTCTGCTCTTATATAAGCTGCCTGTGACTGCTGGATGGGGTCTGCCCATCTACGGCTACTGATGTGGCTTAAAACTAAAAGGAAAAAAATCTGAATTTATGTTTGGAAACCAAGGTATACCTTGTTTATGTACAAAAATCACTCTCTAGGAATTAAACAGCTCAGAAAAGAGAGCTGCACTGAGCTTAAGTCTTCATGAACAAGAAAAGCTCACCTTCATCTCTAGAATAGTCTTCACCCGAATGTGGTTCAAACAAATAATCTCCAGTTGCAAGCTCAAATGCCTAGAACACAACAGATGACATAATAACACTTCAAAGAGATTTTACAATGAGTTATAAAACTGGTCCTCATACAGAAAAAAGCAGTATATTTTACCAGAATATGATCTGAGCAAAAGCAGTTTCACATGAGCTCAGCAATAGCTTTTTCCCACTGTGCCAAAGCATTCTGAGTGTTTTAAGAATGTCATTGCTCCTTAGTGAAGGAGGAAAGTGGCTAGCACTATCATTTTGCAGAAAGTAAAACGGAAGTGGTGTCATTAAGTCAACTGACTGATTCACTGGGTCAGGGTCTTTGATTCTATCCAGCTACCTGTTATCAAAAACCTCACTCTCATTACTAATTATTTTTTCATCTCATATGCCCACTCAAAAAGAAAAATATGGTACCCCTTCCAAGATGAAGAGGGAACACTTACTACCTTTCCCTTACATCAGCAAAATCAACCACACAAACTTTGTAGGATGCCTAATAAGACCCATTAACATTAGACAGCAGGTAGTAGAGCCTGATTTTCTTTACTTTTCCCACAGAGGCTCAGGATCTGTATTCTCAGTATGAATGAACTTCAGTATGAAAGCACAATAAAACAAATGCTGATTCCTCAAGATATAGCTTATGAAAGTATCAGATAATTAAACCCTTATTCCCCTCTTACCCTTATCCTCACAATTTAAAATGACCATGTTTTACTATATTGAGGAGTGAGGCCAAGTAGCTCCCCCTTCTGTGCTTATAGGGAGAAATGTACCACTGTCACCAACACCAGGATGTCACTGTTACTAAGCATTTGCATTTCTTATGCTATAAAAACACTTCTACCCAAGAGCTGGTACTAGGGGTAGAAGGAAGCATGCAGAGGTGAAAGAGAGGGTTAGCAGCTCAAAAGAAGGAACTGATTAGAGGGCAGCTGGGTGGCTCTGTGGATAGAGAGCCAGGCCTAGAAATGGGAAGTCCTGTGTTCAAATTTGGCCTCAGATACTTCTTAGCTGTGTACTCTGGGAAAGTCACTTAATCCCCGTGGTCTAGCCCTTACCACTCTTCTGCCTTGGAACCAATACATCATATTGATTCTAAGATGGACGGTAAGGGTTTTAAAAAAAAGGAACTGATTAATGTTCCTTTTCTTAAATGGAAATATTTTTATATAACTATTCATAGGTTTTTATTTTGTGGTATCAGCTCACACATTATGATGAAAGGCTCAAAGGCTCTGATGGGCAATAAATAAATAAAGCACAATCTTGATAACTTCCCAATAAGCAGTATCTTACCACAAGCACAGCTCTATCCTCTCTAAAGCCAAATGAGATTGTGGTTGACTGGTATTAAGCAGTAGGGACCAAATGATCTGAATGACTCTAAACACCAGCAAATAACAACTTAGTTCAGGTAAAAATATCTTAAAGGAACAAACATATCTGGCTAAAAGTGAACTTTTGAAAGCACTTTTTTTTTCTTTTGCTCCAACATATCAAATAGGAGTTAATGGAGCACCTCCTTTACCCTTTGATAGGATAAAAGTGAAGCACATGTAAGCAAATCATTTCTTTTTAAGTTAAAAAAGAATATTCACTTGTCATGAATGGATCAATAGGGGGAAGAAAGCTTATTTCTAATTGCCACAATAATGAGTGAGTTTTATTTCTATTAAAGTATCTGCTGCTTCTGAGGAGAGACTACTACATGAAAACTATTAGATGAAATGTAAATGACAGGAAATGAAAAAAAATTATTATCAGAAATGAGAAAACAAAGTGCTAAATCCCAGGGACTAAATGTATTCAAATGACTCAATCAATCAACACGTATTTATTTAATAAACCCTTACCTTCCTTCTGAGAATCAATACTGTGTATTGATTCCAAGGCAGAAGAGCAGTAAGGGCTAGGCAATGGGGGTTAAATGACTTGCCCAGGATCTCACAGCTAGGAAGTGTCTGAGGCTAGATTTGAACCAAGGATCTCTCCCCTCTCTGTAGGACTGGCTCTCAATCCATTAAGCCACCTAGCTACCCCCAATAAGTATTTATTAAATATAAATTACATGCCAGGCACTACAATAGACTGGGGATACAAGTAAAAAGATTTTTAAAATCCCAGTTGGCAAAAAAACTTACATTCTAATGCAGGAGAAAAGGTATGTATGTGTGTTACACACATATATGTATGTCTAATATATACAATCTATATCATAAATATATAGTAAACAAATACAAATAAATACAAAGTGCTTTCATATAAGGGAGAGTAGGAGGAAAAGCAATTGAAGTTTAGGGGTAGGAGAGTAGAAATCAGTAAAGGATTCATGTAATAGAAGATGATGTGTAACCCATATCTTAAAGGAAGAGAGGAAGCATATGAAGAAGAGGTAAGAAAAAAGTACTTTTCAAGCATGGAGATGAGCCAGTTCAAAGGCATGGAAATACATGTGATGGGGTGGTCTAAATGAGAAACAATTTGAAGGGCAATTTGACTGAATCAAAGTATGGGACAGGAAGTAATGTTCAAGGAGGCAGAAAAGAGAAATTGGGGCCAGGTTGTGTAGGGATTTAAAAGCTACATTAAGGAATATGTATTTTCTTCTAGAAGAAATCGGAAGTCACTAGAGTTAATGGTTAGAGATGTTTTTAAGAAAATTACTTTGGCAGCAGTGTGTAGTAGAAGGAGACAGGAGACCAATTAGAAGCCAGCTGCAATAATCTATGACAGAGGTGATGAAGGCCTAAACTAAGATAGTAAATAACTATGAGTGTGTAAAAAAGGGATTGGATTTGAGAGACATTGTGAAGGTAGAAATAGCAAGATTTGGCAGCTGAATGATATGTGGAGTGATGGAGAGTGAGAAATCAAGAAAAATGCTGAGATTATAAACTGGAGAATGGAAGAATGGCAATGCCTTTGCCAGAAACTGGAAAATTTTGGAAATGGGACGGTTTAGGAAGAATGAATTCATTTTTAGACACTAAATGCCTTTGGAAAAGTTAGAAATGTCCAATAGACAATTCATAATGTGGTATTAAAGCTCAAGAAGGAGTCTGGAATTGCATGTGCTGTCTCTGTCTCTGTCTCTCTTTGTCTCTGTGTCTGTGTCCGTGTCTCTCTGTCTCTCTCTCTCTCCCTCCCCCTCATATCTCCTTCTTCCTCATCCATCCTCTATTCAGCTTTCAAACTGATCTTCCTAAAATGCAATTCTGACCATGCCACTCCTCTGCTCAATAAGCTTCTGTGGCTCCCTATCACATCCGGGATCAAGTATAAAATCCTCTGTTTTATTTTCATAGCCCTTAATAATCTACGCTCTTCCTAACTTTCCCATTTTCTTTATATATAAATATCAAATATTTTGTGTGTGTATATATATATATATATATATATATATATATATATATACACTCCTCTCTTTATTTTGCAGTCCAATGACACTGACCTTCTTGCTGCTCTTTGTACATCACTCTCTACTGTCTGACTGAATTAACCTTTTTTTGTCTGGCATTCCCCTATGCTTATAACTCTCTATCCCTCCCCATCTCTGCCTCCTGGATTCCTTGGCTTCACCTTTTGCAAGAAGCTTTATCCAATCTGCTTCAATTTTAGGATCTTCCTAACTCCAAATTATTTTTTATATATATTGTTTTATACAAATATACATTGCATGTATATTATCTCCTTCACTAGACTGTGAATTCTCTATCTTTGCCAGCAGATGGCATAATCATCATCATCATCTCTCTTGAATGAATGAAGCTTATTTTTCCATTCCTTTCATTAATCCAAAATAATTTCTAACAAGATATGATATTGGAGACTTCTACAATAGGCTAGAATTTTTAAAATTCATATATTAGAAGCTCCATGAAATAATTCACTATGACATCTCTGCTATCATTTTGTTTATAGAACTATTTTTTTCTAGTTTCTAAAAAATTGGATGTTGTATTTCTGACAACATTCCAAAAAGATGTGGACATAAGATGGCTAAGGAGAGGTCTTTGGCATGGGAAGATTCTCAAGGAGACTGACAGGTATGGAAATCACAGGAGTAATGTCATGAAAGATGGATTCATACCCTCAGAGATCCTTGTGAGAAACACTAATTAAATGGTGAAAATATTCTCTATCACACATTTGGAAGCAAGATTGACATAAAAAAAGTATGCAACAAAAATTACCTGATTTTTAGACTATGAATAAACATTTGAAATATTTGAGGAGACTTCTGGCAGCGGAAGCTAAGATGGTAGAGAAGAGGAAGCATTCAAGTGAGCTCTCCTAAAAACTTTAAAATAACACCTCAAATCAGATTGTAGAGTGGAAAAGTCAACAAAATGTCATTGTAAGACATTCTTTTATCCCAAGACAACTTAGGAGGTCAGAAAGAAAGATCTTTGATTTTGGAATGGAGGATAGCCCAGAGTCCACATAGATGAAATACTAGTGGTAGAATGAGATGGTGACAAAGCAACAGCAACTTTAGAAGCTCTCAAACCAAAGATGATGAGGAGACCTGGAAACCTGTCAAAAAGAGATTATAATGGACTCCTATACCAGCACTGGATGTCTGTATGGCAACCCCCGTGCTTATACTATTTCTGGGTCATAGTTCAAGGGTGGAGAGGAGTATTTTCAGTCAAGAGGAAGCCCAGAGGAACAGTACCATTTCTAGTCCCAAGGGATCAGGGACCCTGAGGAATATCACTGTTTCAGGTCCTAAGGGATCAGGGGTCCTTTGAGGGTAAAAGTACAGACTAGGAGAGCAATGACCATACTCTTCCCAGATTACATAACCTGGGAATCACCAAAAACATCCAAACCCTCATAACTAGCTCTGAAAAACAGTTGTGCAGAAAAAATTGAACCTTAAGAGAGTGGCCTTCCCCCACACAGATACAATGGGAACAGAAGATAACTTTAACATGAAGCTCAAAATCAAGAAATAGGGTGGGAAAAAGGAGCAACAAAAGAATTAGACCATAAAAATTTACTATGGTGACAAGATCAAGATACAAACACAGAAGGCAATAAGTCAAAACAGCTACAAGCAAAGTCCCAAAGAGAAGTCTTTATTACCTAGAAGTACCAGATTTCAAACTATATTACAAAGTACTAATCAACAAAACCAGCTGGTAATGGGCTAAGAAATTAAGTGTTTGATCACTGGAATAGATAATGTACATAATTCACAGTAGTACAGGACTATAATCTAGTGTTTGATAAACCCAAAGAATAAAGCTTTATGGTCAAGAAATCAGTATCTAACAAAAATTTTTGGGCAAACTATAAAGTAATTTGGCAGAAATTAGGTAAAGACCAACATCTCAAACCATATACCAAGATATGGTAAAAATGGATGAATGATTTAGGGGGGAAAAGCAATATTGTAAGTTAATTAAGGGAATAAGAATAATTAAGGGAAATGTACTTATGAAATCTATGGATAGGGGAAGAATTTATGACCAAACAAGAGATAAGATTATAGGAAATAAAATGGATAATGGATTATTTTATTGCATGAAATTAAAAAAACTTTTGCACAAACAAAATGAATGCAGCCAGAATTAGAAGGAAAACAGAAAACTTGATAGGGGAATATATGACAAATTTCTGTGATAAAGATCTAATTTCTCAAACACATAAGGAACTGAGTACAAATCTATAAAAATAAGAACCATTCCCAGTTAATAAATGATCAAAGGACATGAACAGTTTTCAGAAGAAGAGAGCAAATTATCAATAGACACATGAAAAAAGTGCTCTAACTATAGGTTAGAGAAATGCAAATTAGGCAAGTAAGGAATAGCATGAATGGAAGAAAGATGTTTTATAATTTAAATATATTGATTTTGAGATGTCTAAAACACATATATCTAGGTGGCAATATCTAGAAGGTAACTGAAGATGTGGGACTAGAGCATAGGAAATACATGAAAGTTGAAAACATCTGTATAGAAACCATTCACACAGAAATGATTAATTGAACTAGTAATGGAAGCTGATGCAGTCAGCAAGAGATATAAAAAGAAAGAAGCTTTTTTGATTTTTTATGAATTTTTTTTTTATTTTTATGAATCACAAAAGAGTAAAGAAGGCTCTAAGGAATGGTCAGATTTATGTAGAGACAGTAATGACATGAAAATCCAAGTAAAAGAGGATGTATCCACAACAAGTGGGTGATCAACACTGTCAAACACTGAATAGAATTCAAGAAACATAAAGATAGTGAAAATATTATTGGATTTGGCAACTAAAAGATTGTTGGTAACCTTGGAAAGTACAGTTTCCAAAGAAAGTGGGGTCAGAAGCCAGTTTGCAAAGGGTTAATCCAAGTCAATCCAAGGAGGACAAAGTAGAGGTGATGAGTGCAAATAGCTTTTTCTTTTGAGTTTACTGTCAAAGGGAGCAAATATATATTATGACAACTTAAGTGGACAGGACAGCAGGGTTAAATGAAGACTTTTCTGGAATGAAGGAGATCTAAGAAGATTTGTAGACACCAGAGAACAATCCAAAAGATAAGAAGAAAACTGAAAATTGGAGAGAGTGGAGAACCAGAAGGGAAAGGATTTGGAGGAGATAGGTGGAGATGGTTCCAAGGGCACAAGCAAAAAGGTTGGTCCTAGAAAGACAAGGTTCATATCTTTATCTGAGAGAGAGAGAAACAGACAGACAGAGAGACAGAGACAGAGAGAGACAGACAAAAAGAGAGAACAAGAAACAGATGACATTGAGAGAATATAAGATGCAAAAGAGGGAAAAGAAGCAGTTTACAATAAAGAGCCTCAATATTCTTAGTAAATTATGAAGTGAGTTCCCCTCCTAAAAGATGTGAAGAAAAAGTAGTATAGGAAGCTTGATAAGAGAAAATTTGGAAGAGAAATTCTAGGGTGTAAAATAGGGAGTCAATCAGGAAAGAACAAAGGGACTGTTGTGCAGCAGCAGTTGAGATTAAACAAATTTATAATAGGTCTATTAAGCATGACTGGGTGACTTGAAGCACTTAGTGGTACACATGAACAGGAATGGAGAAGAGGGGTATGGACAGTGATTCAGAGAAAAGATTTAAAATTGGATGAGACAGGAGGTATCTTTAAATATTTGAATATATGAATCCCAGGGGCTTAGAATAGTATCTGGCATATAATAAACACTTAATAGATATTTTTTTCATTCACTCAATCATATTACAGAATAATAAGAATTATTTGAAAGGGAAACTTAGAGTCAAATTATGGAGAACATTAAAATTCAGGTTTAGGAGTTTGCATAATGTTCTATATTATTTTTTTATTTCAACAAAGGAAAAGAAAGCACTACTTAATTTTTACAGAATCCTCAAAATAGGCATACTTAAAAGAAAGTATTTCTAATCCTTAATATGAAAAAGATACCTCAACCTCAATAAGGTATTACTATTTGAGCCCAAGTTACAGTTTTTAGTATCAACTTTGGGTGGTGGTAACAGAAATCCTTAGACCCTACAACTCTTCAGCAATCAATTATCAATTGATATGGTTACTAATTAGTAAAGAACAACAAACAGCCTGTAGGCTTAATCAATCACAACCAACAATAATACCAAGTCCTTGAAGAATATACCCTGTAAAAGAGTGTCTTTCTTTGGGTAGACATCAAATAATTTTTAAAGAAAAGCAGCTTGATGACAGAAAAGATCAAAATATTTTCCTAAAAACCTCAAAATGTCAAATTATGTCACAGTCAACAAATCACAGTAGTGTTAAATTAACATTTAGCAAAATGGAGTTTGGGAGTGGTGGTGGAGCAGTGGTGGCAAACCTTTTAGAGACCGAGTGCCAAAACTGCAATCTTCACTCCATATGTGAGCACCTCCCCCCCCCCACCTTACCCTAGACATGGGAGGGATGGTAAGTGCCCTCATTGGGTTGCTGGGCAGAGGAGCAGGAAGTGTGAGAAACATCCTCAAGTGAGTGTGAGGGGAGAAGGGTACAGCCCCCTCCAGCACACATACCATAGGTTCCCAAACATGGTGTTGGAGGGATTGATGGAAAGCAAAACTGACAAATATTGTACAAGATATAAGTTAGCAAAGAAAGCTATGATATTCTTTAGACTCAATCTGTAACATTGTGAGAATTTCCCCAGACATATTAACAACTGTTCTGCAAACATGGGTTCAAAGAAAGAATATTCCATATTCTCCCTCAACATCCTGTTACAATGCATAAGATCTCTAAATTTAAAGGAATCCTCCTACAAACTATGGGACACTGCTTGTATCTTTAATGATCTCAATCAAATGAATTTACTAAACTCCAGACATTAAAATGCTTAAGTATACTCTTACCATACATGCAGTACTCCAAATATCAGCAGGTGTACTATAGCCAGCTCCTATTAAAACTTCTATGGATCTATACTGACGAGTCTGAATATCTTCTGTGAAGTGCTTGTGCTGAAATGGAATGAGCAGCATTAAAGAAAAGATATTTAAAAATAAAAATGCAAACAAGCAACAATCAACATTATATGTTTAAAGATAATTCCTCCTACTTACCACCCAGCAGGCATTTCCCAGATCAGCAATTTTAACTCTAATTTTATCTGCATTCCTTGGATCCAGGGGGTTCACCAACAAGTCAGCAGCCCGGGTTTTTGCTGGCATAAGCAAAGTGCAAGACAGTAATTGTGAAAAGTTATTTTCCATGTCTGAAAAAAAATGTTCATTTCTAACCATTCTAAATTTAGGGAAGGTTGGTGATATTCTAGGAAATGGGAAGAATATCTACTGGGGCAATACCATTTAGCCACTATATAGGAGCTTTGTTACACTTCTGATATTTCTCCAGTCAACAAGATGATGTGAGACCTTTGATCATCATGGTATTTTGGCATGCATTTTCATGGAAAAGATAAGCTTCCATCTACATATTCTGCTCCAAATCTATAACCAAGGGTTTAATTACTCAAAAAATATGCTTGGAAGTAAACCCCAAAAAATTTTATTTCCATCACTTGCTTTTGCCAGATACCACTGATCCTGATGCAACTATAATATATTATATAGTAACTTTTTTATCTTAGTTGCCTGATATTAAATTGGTTGACAATAAGGAATTTTGAAATATTTGGATAAAAGGTACACTGTAATATAGTGACTTCCTTACTTATCAACCCCCATACTGCTCTGAATAATCAGAATTCAGGAAGCAATACTAGAGAATCTTAGCATTTTCAATATAAATTTCTGAATGGATATAGATCAAAAACTTATCTTGCTTATTAGAGATTGAGACACATGTAAGAATTCTGGACCCTCTTGTTTCACTGATGGCTAGCACTAATTCAAGAGTTCATGAAATACTAATTATCCTAGAAATATTATATATGGGCATTTTGATTCATGAAATTTATAAACAGGTTTTCAATAATTTCAACTATCATTTATAAACAGATTCAATCCTGACCTCCTTCCCATTATAAATATCCATACTGATAACTATTCACAGGATATCTCCAGCTAGATATCTCACTATTTACTAAAATGCAATATTGTCAAAGTCAAGTTTATCATCATTTGTCCTAATCTTGCTCTGTTAGTCAACAAGAAGTTATTAAGTGTCAGGAACTATACTAAGCATGAGGAACACAAAGGAAGGCAAAAGATAAGTTCCTGACTTTGAGAGATGAACATTTTAATATGAGAAACAAGAAGCCAAAGAAGAGTACATACAAAACACATATCACATAAATGGAAGGCAACTGAAGAGAAAGACCCTAGCAGTGGAGAATAGGAGAGGGCCAAATTAGCAGATAATATTTGAGATGAGTCTTAAAGGGGGCTGAGGAAGGAAGTCATGGCAGGGTACAGCATAGAGTAAAGGCAGTGAAAAGAAACAGAAATTGGAGATGGAGTAGTTCATGTAAGGAAGAATAAAGCCAGTCAGTGAACCACAGGTGAAATATACAGGAATAAAAAAGCAATAAAGAAAAGTCTAAAATGTAACAGGTTTTACATGCCAAACAAAAGATCTGACATTTAATCCTAGAGCTAATAGGGAGCTTACTAAGTACTGAGAGTAATATACTCAAACTAGCAGTTCAGGAAGATCACTATGATAAGCTGAGTAGAAGGATGGGATGGGTTGGGAAGCAGATGTAAAGCACAGAGACCAACCAGAAGGTTACTGTTATCATCCAGGGGTAAGGCAATAAGGATCTATACTAGGTGGTCACTGAGTTAATTAAGAGAAGGGGACATACAGAGTGAGGTTATGAGAAGGTAAAAATGACAAGATTTGTCAACAGATCAGATATGTGAGGTAAATAAGAGTGAGGAATTGAGGGTGAATAGCCAGAATGACTGGGAAGGTAAGTATCTTCAATAGCAATGGGGAAATTTGGAATAGAGGAAAAGATAATCGTTTTAGACAAATTCAATAAAGAAGAGACAGGTGGTGAAGTAAGACTAGAAGTCCAGAGAAAGACTAGGCCTAAATGTGTAAATTTGAGAATCACCTGCATTGATATAATAATTGAAGGTATAGGAGCTGAGATTGCTGAAAGCGAAAATAGATAGAAGAGAGCCCAAGGAAGTGTCTTGGTGGATACCCAGGATTAGGGATCAGGACATGAATGAAGATTCAAAAAAGTAGACTGAGTAAGAGCACTTGAGACAAGTAGGAGGAGCATCAAGAGAACAGTATCAGTCTCCTCTCTAAGAAGAAAGAATATCCAGAAGAAAAAGAAATCAATAGTGTGAAAGCTGCAGAAAGATCAAGAACAATGAGAATTAAAGAAAGTCATTAGATTTGGCAATTAAAATCATTAAGATCATTAGTAAATTAAACAGTATTCTTCCTGGTCATGTAAGAAACAAGATGGCGGACTAAATATTTTCTTTGATCCACACGTGCTCTTAAACCTCTTTAAAACAGAAAATACATTCCCCCCCAAAAGCAGCTTCAGGACTAGGATACCCAGAATAGAAAAGAAAGTTTAAAAAAATCCATGAACTAATGTTTACTAACCCTAATCTCACTCACTAAACATCATACCCCAACCTCCCATGCTACCTGCTGCAAGACTACAATAGCAAACCTAAGGACTAAAATTCGCCCCTACACCATAATTCTCCATCACTTTTTCCAGGGCTTTTGAAATTCCAGATCCTTGCCTTGGAAACTTTCTTGGACTTTTTAACAGCCAGCTTGAACACAGGGTTTCAGTGGCAAAAACAAGTCAGGAATGGCAACCTGAAAGCAATGGCACTACAAGCTCTGAAATGGCATTGGTGGGGAAAACAGCACTGCAAAAGTCTGAACTTCAATGCCTATGGAAAAGAGCACAGCACACAAAAGTAAGATGGGGCAAAGTGTGGAAGGAGTCAGAGCTACTTTGAGATCTAGCTCTCAAGGAAACTACAATCAGAAGGGAAGGAGGCAAGAAGTGATAAGGAAAACAAGGATGGGAAAATGAATTAAATTACCAAAGATTTTAGGAAGAAGAAAATTCAAAGACTTTAAATATAAACAGAAAAATCAACAGGAAAAACAGTAACAACACAAGGAAATATGACTTCTAGATGTTTTAAACTAGTTCAGGCATCCATGGATGCAAAACAAAGGAATATTATGCAACACTTAATGAATGAATCTGAGGGACACTTGGAATTTGAGGAGAACATGGAATCACAACATAATGTTCCTGAGTAGTTTGAAAGAGAAATGATAATTATAAGAACAGAATTTATTGCCTGCACAGCAAAAATAATGAATAGAATAGAAAAATTGGCAATGCCAAGCCTCACTAAAGAAAAAAGAGAGTAACAGATTGGTAATGCAAATTCACAAAAGTGAAAAGCAACCTAGGAGAAGCAAAAACAACAATGTTAAAAGAAAATATACTCACTATACAAATTAAATACGATGAACCTGAAGACAAAATGCAGAGACAAACCAAGGATCATATGTCTTCAAGAAGAATAAATATTATAATAAAAAAATAATAGACAAGGACTTCCTAGAAGTTATAAACACAGAAAACAAAATTCTGATCAAAAGAATTAACAGATTTCCCCTAGGGTGTAAGGATGATATTAGAAAATAATATAGTCTTACTAGTTTAGGGATAAGAAGTAAAGTGGCTGCTTGAGAAAAGAACTGGAGTTTGAAGCAGAGCTGAGAGAGGATGTTAATTTCAGATGTGACAGTTATAACCCTTTTTCAATGTCAGTTACTCTCTCTGGCAGTTGGCAGAGACACACTCTCAGAGACTCTCAGGGCTAGAGGATCGGTAACATCTTTGTCTCTCTCTCTGTGTCTGAGGGAAAGATCTGAAGGAGCTCAGTGATTTACTTTCCCAACTTGGGAAACAATATTGAATATTCATTGTGGTTTTTATAGATTGTTTAACTCTGAGAAGACCAAAGAAAAACCTGGTCTTTGGTTTGGACTCTGAGTCTTACCAGACTTGTTCTTGTTGATTCTTGTTGAGTCTCAACCAGCTAGCCTTTGCTATTTTATAATTTGAAGGTTAAGTTAAGATTTATAAGGATAATAGTGGTAGTTTTTATTTAGATAGTATAAATTTGGGTTAGTTAGATCAGGGAGGAATAGTGTAGCCTATGAAACACAGGAGAAGTGGTCCCTTGCGCAACCTGGGAGTTTATTTGGGTGGATTTAGAATCCTGTAGAATTAGAAATCCTTTATTTATCCTTATATATTTCAATAAACATTTTATGTTTATAATAAGAGTCTCTTTAGCATTCTTGCACCTGAAGGGAAGTTCACATTTGAGCTTCACTTCATCACTGAGGATACTTTTGATTACCTCTCTCAAAATTATCTGAACAGTTTGAACCTGATTGGCAAGTTGAATAGTTTTGCACCTATATTGGAACAGTTTTTCTATCATTTTGTGTGGCTTGCCATTATTATTTTTTTTTTTTTTACAGTTTGGCGAGCTAAATGGGACAAAGAACCTAACTGAGTGACTTTAAGGATCCAACTGTCAACTTAGGCAGTTGGAACCTTTATCTCAGCAGGGGGTCTGTGGAAGCAGCTAGAGCTGAACTCTATGTAGGTGGCTACAAAATCCATCTTCCAGTCAACTGGATACAAAGAATCATTACTTTCAGAAAACCTGGTGAATTAGCTATATGAAGTCACCATGAGATTTTCTCTATTAGATATGACTTCTCTCATTTTCACTACTGTACTAGAGAATAAGGACAAAATGTAATTGCCTATGACATTCTAAAGCCAGTACTCTCATTGACGATCCTACAACTAATCTCTTATGTCCCTGTGATACTATTGTTTATAATCAAACATTCTCGTCTGAAGATTCCATTCTTCACTGATTTCCCTGTTATTACATATGATGGTGACTATATCTATAAAATTGAGGGTATGTTCATCTGTCACCCTATCCGAAAAATAATGATCACAATCACATGATTTTAGATCCTAGGAATCCTAAATCCTTAGGAATTATCCTGTTAAACCTCTTCAATTTACAAATGAGAAAACTGACACTGAAACAGGTTATGATTTATCAAAGGTCACACACAGATACCAAATACAGCAAATATAGTATAGTATACAGAAAATGAAGTATAGTATACAGTCCCAAATCCATTCTTTCCATTAATTGTATTTAGTACAATTAAAGTATAAGAAAAATATAAATGATGACAGCAATTTCATAACCTGATTACACATCTTTCAGTTTACTAATAATCACTAAATAAATCAATAAAAAGAACAATATTACTGATAACTTTTCACCTCAAAACATTGGTAAAGTGAAAATTATCTCAGTGTGAAATTATTCTCAAATAATCTAATATAATAGGTTCTGTTAAATTTAATTTCACATGAACATCAGAAATGATATGGAAATATTCTTGTGACTAATTTCTTACAATTTATTGTTTAGAGAAGTGGTTGCTTACTGTACTTTCAAACCCCCATATAACTGGGATACACACAGGGAAAGGCTGACTGAATAAAAGGAATCTTGATTGTAGACTGATCATTCACATTTTGCTTCAGCTATGATAATACTCATTAATAGTCACCTACTTAATGACATTAGTTTACTTTTGAAAACAGTAATCTTAATTCTGTAAGAATTGAGCCTTTAAATAAAAATACCTATTCAACCCAAAGAAGGAAAACAACAGAGAGAAGGAAAAATCTGTAGGAGAGGTAAAGAGATTTGATTTAGATATTAATAGCTTTTCTTTCATGACACTTTTATTTCCACTCCCAGCTTCCTTATAGCATTTCCTCTCCAAGCTAATTTGTTCACAGATTACTTTTGAGCCCCCAAAAATACTGATGAATAATTAGAAAAAATTATAACAAAGTTCATTTGGAAAAAATTATCTCAGCAAGATGATGTTTGATAGACTCAAAGATCCCAGCTTTTGGGACAAGAAACCACTATTTGACAAAAAACTGCTGGTAAAATTGGAAAACAGTATGGAAGAGATTAAGTTAATATCAACATCTCACACCCTACACCAAGATAAATTCAGAATGGGTGAATTATTTAAATATAAAGAAGGAAACTAGAAGTAAATTAGGTGAACATAGAATAGTACACCTGTCAGAACTATGGGAAAGGAAAGATTTTAAGAGCAAAAAAGAGATAGAGAATATTACAAAATGTAAAATAAATAATTTTGATTACATTAAATTAAAAAAGGTTTTGTGCAAACAAAACCAATGCAACCAAAATTTGATGGGAAGCAACAAATGGGGGGGGGGATTTTTATAACACAAACCTCTGACAAAGGTCTAATTACTCAAATTTACAAGGAGCTAAATCAATTGTATAAAAAATCAAGCCATTCCCCAATTGATAAATGGGCAGGGACACAAATGGGCAGTTTTCAGATAAAGAAATCAAAACAATCAATAAGCACATGAAAAAGTGTTCTATATCTCTTATAATCAGAGAAATGCAAATCAAAACAACTCTGAGGTACCACCTCACATCTAGCAAGCTGGCTAATATGACAGCAAAGGAAAGTAATAAATGTTGGATGGGATGTGGCAAAATTGGGACACTAATGCATTGTTGGTGGAGTTGTGAATTGATCCAACCATTCTGGAAGGCAATTTAGAACTATGCCCAAAGGGAAAATGTCTACCTACCCTTTGATCCAGCCATAGCACTGCTGGGTTTGTACCCCAAAGGGATAATAGGGGAAAACATGGGTACAAAAATATTTATCACCATGCTCTTTGTGGTAGCAAAAAATTGGACAATGAGGGGATGCCCTTTGATTGGGGAATGGCTGAACAAATTGTGGTATCTGTTGGTGATGGAATTGTGTGCAAAGGAATAATGAACTAGAAAAATTCCATGAGAACTGGAACAATCTCCAGGAATTGATGCAGAGCAAAAGGAGCAGAACCAGGAGAACACTGTAAACAGAGACTGATACACTGTGGCACAATTCAACATAATGGACTTCTCTACTAGAAGCAATGCAATGATCAAGGATAATTCTGAAAGACTTATGAGAAAGAACACTATCCACATCTAGAGAAAGAACTTTGGGAGTAGAAACACAGAAAAAAAGCAACTGCTTGATCACATGGGTCAATAGGGATATGACTGGAGATGTAGACTCTAAATGATCACTCTATTGCAAATATTAATAATTCAGTAATAGGTCTTGATCAATGATACCTGTAAAACCCAGTGGAACAGCTCATTGCCTATGGGAGGGGGAGGTAGAAAAAGGAAAGGGAAAGAACATGCATCATGTAACCATGGAAAAATATTATAAATTAATTAATTAAACTTTTAAAAATAAAATTTTAAAAGATGATAAACATATATGCTAGCAGGAAAATTCTGTCAAAAAATTAAAAAGAGAGATTTGTTTTAAAAAATACTGAAGAATATGTAAATGCAGGTTAAAGTAATGTGATATTTTAGAATAGCATAAGATATTGGAGGGAGGAGAGAAATCAGAGGCATTTTGAAACAAAATAGAGGAAATTAAGCCAATTTTAATAACTCCAACATTCTGCAAAAAGATATTTCTAATGAATACATATTTCATATTTAATATGATTTCTATTTTTCCTTTAATGTATCAATATTGTCTTATAGATTCTCTATTTACAAAAAGCTACTTGGGACCAATTCAGTCTTTAGTGAAAAGCTGCCCTATAAGATAATCTATGCTAACTGATCTCCCCCCCTCCAGTAGCATAGTTGTGTATATGACATAGAGATACCATGCTTCACCCAATTCCTGAAAAGTTTTGTGTAAATTATTTTGGTTACATAAGATTTATATAACTAGAAAATTATGGCAAATTGTTATATTAGGGAAAAATCAAAACCATTTTATTTGTTTGATTTGTTAATTGAATAAACCTAAATTTTTAGCAAGAAATCATACAATCAAAAGGTCATTTAGTTCAAATCATACACAGTGGCTAACTAGTTCAATGAATGTACTAAAAAAAAATCCTTTCTTCAACATTGTAAATAAGTCGTTATCAAATCTTGATAATTCTACCAGGGTGGTCAAAGTTAATGACAACTGGCACTTGCCTCTTTCATGTGGCTGATGGGTAGACATCATCATTAATGTTGTCTCTATCTGAACACTTCCTTTTCTTTTTTGACCCATTTATGCTCTTTAAACGACTGAATTTTTTTTTTCTGATTTCCTCCTTGGAGTACAACCACACTATTCTTTTCCTAAGATAATGGTAAGTTTTAAGACCTTCAAGGAAGGGAACCAACATTCACAGGAGAAGTATTTTGATATTCTTTAGGGCTTCCTACAACTGGAGAAAGAACACACAGGAGATGAAATGCTATTATATAATCTTCAAAATGTAAAATCTCTCAAAGGTAATAAGATACAAAGTAAATTATAAATTTAAAGTTGGAAGGAACTGTAGAGTATCTCTAATCTTACTGATGTGGAAACTGAGGCCCAGAGAAGATGAGAAAAACCAGGATTCAAATCCAGCTCAGAATTCTAAATCTAACAATCTATTCATTACTTCATGCCATCTCTCCTAAAAGTTTACATGGGAAATTGGCCTACATTGAAATAAAGCGAAACTCTAAAAAATAAAAAATGGAAGACATAAGAAGATATGATTCGAACAATGATAGAAAAAGAGAGCTGACTAAAAAGGCCCATGTGGATATACAAAAAATTTGTCAATAAACAATTAAACTGAACAAGAATTTATTGAGCATCTACTACATTACGTGTAAGGCATTGTGGGGATATCAAGACAAAATTTTTTAAAAGTTCCTCTTCTCTCCCAAGGCTCACATTTAAATGGGAGAGCAGGGATATATGATCATAAATATATAACATATACACAAACTAAGAAAATATAATTTTAAAAAATAGCTTTAGTAGGGAATTAGGGAAATTAAGAAAGGCTTTACATAAAAGGTATCTTCTAAAAGAAAATTTTGAAGAAAACTAAGTATTCTAAAAGGCAAAATGTGAGGATGAAGTATATTCCAGATTAGAGTACCAGTCTTTTCAAAGTTATCAAGGTTAAAAAATAAAATAAAATGTTGCTATGAGAAATTAGCAAAGTAGGTCAATTTGGCAATACTTTTAAGTATGTGAAGGGGAATAATGAGAAATAAGTCTACAAAAATAGGCTGGAATCATACTATAAAGATTTTTAAATGCCATGGTGAGAAGTTTATATTTTATGCTAGATGTAATAGTGTATGAATGGAATTCTTAAGTAAACAAAGTAATGAGAAGTATACTTTAGGGAAATTATTTTGGTAACTGTACAGAGTAAAGATTTGAGACCAGATAGGAAGTAAAGAGACCAATTAGGAGATTGTGTAATATTCCAGACCCAAAATGAAAGCTTAAGACTAGGCTGACAGATATGTAAGTAGAGAGGAAGCCCAATATAAGACATGTTGTGTGGTAAAGCCAGAATCAACAACATGAAATTAAATGGATATGGGGCTGTAAGGAGAAAGAAGAGTTGAAAATAATTCAAGTTATAAAGCTAAGTGACTGAAAGGAAGGTGGTGCCTTCAACTAGAAAAAGTTACAAGTGGAATGGGTTTTAGGGCACAGGACACTGAGTTCTGTTTAGACATGATAAGTTTGAGCTGCCTATAGGAAATCAACATAGCAATGGACTGTAGTCAGTGATATGAGACCAGAACACAGAAGAGATTGGTTATTATAAATTACTAGATTTGGAAGTCATTTGATATTTGAGTCCAAAAGAGCACCAACAGAAAATGAGAACGGATATGATAAAAAATTTTAATAAAATTTTAAAATAATACTAAAAAGAAGAAGATGAAATTATAATAAATATGTAGTTCTACTGAGAATAAAGTTCTCTTCAAAGTCCAAGAAAGATCCTTGGAGAATACTCGCAGCTAAGAGTGGGACACAGATAATAAAAACATTTTTAAAAGTGAAGATGACAATAAAGACAAGTAATTACGAAAGATGAATATAAAAGAGTAGAAGAGTCATTTAAGAACTGTTAGAAGACCAAAATAAGATGTTGAATTCTAAGAAGAAGAAAAGTAGGTAAGAGTCACTTTTGTATTTAAATCTGAGTTGGGGACAAATAGCAGATGGGACAAAAATGCACTTGAGGGGAATATGACAGTAAGAGACTAAACTACTCAGTTATTGTTTGCTATGTATGCTCATCCAAAGAGAAAGAACTTTTTACTGAAAGAAAATAATTTAGCAAAGGATACAAATAAGAAATTTTCAAATTAAGAAAAATGCAAATTAAAGCATATATAATGTAGAGTCTCATTTGATTTGCAAAGATGACAAAAGAAAAAAATGGCAAATGTAATAAGATAAACCACATGAAAAAAAGGAACATCAGTGCATTAAAAGTGAAGTTATGAACTGGTCCAATAATCATGGATAAGAATTTGGAATTGCATGGGAAAAAAAATCACTCAAATCTATATATCCTTTGATTCAGCAATATCAGTATCAGGTGTATGCCTCCAGAAGGTCAATTAATAGAGGCTTTAGCAGAGAAAATAATGGAGGAAAAGACATATATATTTATATATATATGTATATATATATGTATATATACACACACACACATATGTATAAATTTTTGTAATACTGAAAAAGTGGAAACAAACTGCCCATAAACTAGAGAATTGAACAAACTATGATTTATTAATCTAATGAAATATTATCATGCTATAAAAATTGTGAATATAAGGATTCAGAGAAACTTAGGAAAATGGGAACTGATGATACAGCATGATATTAACGTTAAAGTGCTGGACTTGGAGTCAGGAAGACCTGGTTTGAAATCCCACATCTGATAATTACTGGATGTGTGATCCTAAGTAAGTCACTTAACCTAAATGAGTTAAAAGTTTCCTGATTTATTAAATGAATGGGTTTGGATTAGATGGCTTCTAAAATACTTTCAAGCTTTAATTCTATGATTCTATTATCCTTAATATAGAGTGAAATAAGCAGAACTAAGAAAACAGTTTATACAATGATAATAATGACATAAAGGAAGATACACACTCAATGTCTTCAGAACTCTAAGAAAGTGAATAATGACTTTCAAAGACATAGTGAAGTATGCTTATTGCCTTTCAGCTAAAGTGGTAGATGAGAGAGGTGGAATAAGTAAGATATTTTAAACATGTCCAATATATTGATTTGTTTTTTATGGGCATGATAAGTATTTGTTACAATATAGAACTGAGATTGGGGACAAGGGGACTACAGACTTAGTAGGAAGAGATAACCACATTAAAAAAAGGAAAAGATAATTCAGAAAACATTTAAAAGAAAATGAACATTCATCAAGAGTTTTTAATTAAGTCACAATTTTAATGAGTCAACAATGTTATATAGGTTAAAAAAACTAATGTGATTGTAGGCAATAGCAAAAAGAGTATAATACCCAAAAACAAGGTGGATGAAACTTTTACTATTGACTCTGTATTTAACTACCTCTTCCTATCTTGTCCAGACTAGATTTACACCAGTCACTCATAGACTAATCCTACTGCTGACTAGCATGTAGGCTTTGACCTACTCTGTTATCAATTTAAACTAGTTTAATCCATCATTGGCAGTTTTGTTGTCCTCCATTCAAGCGAATTCAACATATCAGTGCCACCTTTAGTGCAAATATCTGATTGGCTTAACTAATTACACACAGTTATGAACTTCTAAGCACTACTAATACACCAGCCTCAGACGCCCTGGTAACAGGGATTACAGCCTTGTGCAACAATACTTATCAAAAAGATACACATTAATACTTAAAATAATTTTCTCTCTGAAAATTATCTACTAATATTAGTAGTATTATATACAACAGAATACCATATGAAATAATTCTGGGAAAGCTGAAGAACATGGGTTTCTGGACACTGGTAATCTTTTTATTTTTAAACCCTTACCTTCCATCTTGGAATCAATATTGTGTATTGGTTCCAAGGTAGAAGAATGGTATGGGTTATGCAATGGGGGTCAAGTGACTTGCTCAGGGTCACACAGCTGAGAAGTGTCTGAGGCCACATTTGAACCTAGGACCTTCCAGTCTCTAGTGACTCTCAATCCACTGAGCAACCCAGCTGCCCCCTACTGGTAATCTTTAAAATTCTTTTTATAACTATCATTACAATGATATGATACAGAAACATGGAATCCCACAACTCTTATTAGTTAAAAAAGAAAGAACAAGGACTAAATCTACAATTTCACTGATACAGAGAATTCCTGGATGAGAAAGCCCCCTTAACTGATAAAGCTCAGAACATTCTCTGCAGTTTCTATAGTCTTATTTATCTGGAGTACTGGGAGGTAAAGTATATTGGCCAACATCATTTAGCCAGGATATTACAAAAGACTACTTGAACCTGGCTTTTACCAGGCTGGTTCACTATGCTGGCTCTGTAAGCATTAAAAGACTCATGTTAAACACATGCCAGACTTCAAAAGGTCTGAAATAGATATACAGAGTTGAAGAAAATCCAGGGGCAGTAACTCTAACATTTCATTTGTCCACAAAAGTCCTTAGTGTGTACACACCCAAATGAAAAATATTAATCTTATACATCTTTCTTCCCCATTCTATCCTTTTAAAAATTTTAGTCTGCCTTTTTTGAAGCACAAAAGCAGGTAGCTAAGGGAAGAAGCACTTACTTTTTGGCAAATCCCCAGTACTGGATGCTGAAACTGTTCTGCTTCTGTCGTGAGTTGGACTATTTTCTTCTTGCTCAGTTAGAACTGAACCCTCTGAAACTGCAGAGCCACAGGCCACAGATTCTAAAGCCCCAGAGAACATTGAAGCTGTAAACTCTGAAAACTGTGACTCAGGAATTTTATGTTGTCCATTTGGCAAATCACCATTAAATTGTTCATAGGAGCTACCATACGTATAATCACTTTCTGTATTTGGCTCATGCTCATCAAGATTATATTCCTCTGGATTTGGGCACTCTTCCTCCTCATCTTCTTCATCTTCTATTTGTTGTTCCAATAAGAATGGGCCATTTTCAATATGACCATTTGTTTTGGGGGATTCTATCCATGTAGGATCTGTGTTGGCAAGTTCCTGTTCAACATCATCATCATCTTTTTCTGTGTTTTCTTTTTCAGTGTCTTCTTTCTCCTCTTGATCTTCAGGTTCACCTTAAAAAGTCAATTTGTTAAGAAGGAGTTATTTCATTTTTCTTTCTGAGGACACTTATCTCTTCCCTAAAAATGTAACTGGCTTTAAAACTACACATATTTATATGAAATATCAGGCAACAAAGATCTATTCAGATTTTTTAAGAAGAACCATAGGTGTGCATTTTTACTCCATATATGATATTCTTCTTTTCCCTGTTCATCTCATTCCAGTACACTTTATTCTTCAATAAAGATTTGCGAGAACACTTTTAAATTAAAAAAATATTACTAAAAAGTTAGCCACTGCTATAGCAGCAACACAAAGTATATAATTCCTTTGGAATTGTTTATTTTGAGCATCGACCACTAGGATCCAAGCCAACATATTTTGTAGCTGTATCATTTTGTTCCCCAAATGTTCAAAATAGAGCTAAAGTAGAAAAAGTAATATGGAAACAAGTACAATATTCAAATGGTAACTAGTCAATTAATTTTGGCTACATTATATGATTATTTAACAAAAACATCTGATGGATTACTAAAAATAAACTACCACTCCATCATAAATTTTCATTTTTAAAAAAATCTTTACCTTCTGTCTTAGAATCAAATACTGCATAGCAAGCAATGGGAGTTAATTGATTTACCCAGGGTTACACAGCTGGGACGAGTCTGAGGTCAGATTTTAACACAGAACCTCACTCTAGGTTTGGCTCTCAATCCAACAAGCCACTAAGCTGCCCCTTCATTTATTTATTTATTTATTTTTCCAATGGATAAGATACCTGTCTTTATTTTATTTTATATTTTTTCAGTTGTGTGGTTTTTTCATTTTTTCCTGAAAATTTTATTTAATTAGTTGATTTAAAACATTTTCCCATGGTTACAAGAATCATGTTCTTTCCCCCATTTCTCCCTCCATAGGCTCGCAATTCCACTGGGTTTTACATGTGTAAGACCTCTTTCCATGTTATTGATATTTGCACTCAGGTGATCATTTAGAGTCTGTATCCCCAATCATATCCCCATCAACCCATGTGATCAGGCAGTTGTTTTTCTTCTGCGTATCTACTCCCACAGTTCTTCCCCCTTCATTTATTTTTAATAATATAGAACACACAGGTTTCACTAACCCTCATCATTTGCAGGCTCTTCATCAGCTGCCTCCTCTAATCCAGCTGTTTTTAGTTTGACCTCTGGGTGATATTCATCTTCCTGATCATTTGTGGGTATAGCTGAAGTGATGTTTTCTTCTACTTTTTTCCTTTCAGCTTCTCTTTCTAGCTCTTCTATTTCCTGGAGGCGTTTTTCCAAGAGCTCTGCTTGTCTTTTCTGTTTTTTTTTCAGTTTTTTCTTTTTGTTTTTAGATATTTTTCCTATCTACAACATTTTAAGAAAACACCACAAATCAGTTTACAGTTCTATTAAAGTCATTTATAGCAATACAATGGCTAATAGCACAGAAAAAAAAATTTTATTCTGTTTCTACATAAATCCTCCCCCTCTCACTTAAAGTTGCACAAAGCTATATGCAAGGGGCAGATAGGTGGCTTAGACCATGTTTTGTGTGTGCCATTTGGAGATTTGTGTGCTATTTGGAAAGGTAAAGACTTGAATCAAAAATGTCTGTCTAGACTACAATGTCTTAAGTATTCTAGGTCATTAACAAATTAGCATGCATGAAATTTTTATTTCCTACACCTGTATACAAAATCTTAACTAATTACAACATCCCTGATCTTTATGACTGCCATATATAACATGTAGAGCCTGTTTGACAAAATATTTCATTGTGATCAATACAAGTACTGTATACTCCACTGGTATTTGGATACTTCACCCACTGTTGTTGCTAATAATAAAGAAGAAATGAACTGACAGAAATTAAAATTAAGACTCAACTGGATGAAAAAAAGATAGTTAAGGCCATTATACTTACTTAGTTTTGGAAAAAAAGTTAATTTTGCTGTGCGGGTTGACACACAGCCTCAGAAAAGTGCTTCACAAACTTTTCCTACCTTAAGTATGTTTTACCCAAGCTGGATTGATGTACAGAAATTTCTAGTTTATTTGCATTATAAGGATTTAATTAACAGAGCTTCTCTTGCATTTTGACTTTGAATATGCATAGTGGTGCAATGCTGCATTCCAACTTTCCTGATCTATTATGATTCCTAATGACCTAACAACAAATGACCTAACAACTAAAATCATTTTGTTACTAGTTCTAAAAAATTCAGTCAGGTTGACATCTCCAAAGGTAAGTAGGCTTAGTTAAAAGCCTTATATTTTGTTTGAGTGAACTTGAAAATATTTTGACAGGAATAAGTATGAAATAGATCAGTGCCTTCAAACAAGGCTCTTTGGTTTTATGTAAAGTGCATAGTTAGTACAATAACTACAGAAAGAAGTGGTATGCAGGTAAGATTCTTCTAAAATATGCAAAGAAAAATGGGGCTTGTAAACTATATCAAAAACAATTCAGAGAAAAGTACAATTGTTTTTTATATGAATCCTCAAATAAGGTAGTAGTCCTCCTACTGAATATTGGAGAAAATGACGAAATTAATTAATTTGGTTCAGTTTTGATGATAGTGAAGTCTATGGAAAGTGCCACACTGAGAAAGAGACAGACTGGGATAAGCAAGGTACACGAATAAGAGCACTGAGATTTACAGGGTTAAGGGGGACTAGACACCTTCTCAAAGTATGAACAAGGTTATTTAACTATTCAAGAAAGATTCAAGTTGAATGAGAAACCAGGAAATTATCCTCCAGAAAAAGGAAACCTTTAAACAGAGTGAAGAACAGAAGGAAAAAAGGTCTAACAGTAACTACTTAAAAGGTCAATCTCTGAAAAGACCAGCAATTATCTCTTTTAATGTGAAACTTAATATAAGAGTTTGTTCAAATACTTACAGGCTTTTGTTGTGGAGCAGTACTCACTAAAATGAAATGAAATAAAATAATTAATATTTAGAGAAAACTATGTGATTTTTTTAAATGAAGAATTAATTTTAAAAAATTTTTCAACACCTTCTCAAGAACCAAGCTCTTAAATATAATGACCTCATTCATAGGGGTCTAAAGAAAGTGTATGTGATGAGATATGAATAATAAAATTGATGGTGTATTCAATACAATGTTATCATAGTAGTTTACCTATCTGACTTAATCAACCATTGCTAAAGTAATGAACAAATACATAATGAAAGAAAACAATTCTTGAATGTTCATATTCACTAATTTCTTTTTAGAATTAGTGAAACTATCATTATCTAGAACACACACTGTTTTGCAATATATTGAGTGTTTTTATTTAACTGAAATAAATTAAACCCTAAGAGCCTATTTTATAAATCAGATTCTTTTGTAACCTATAAAAACTGAAAGAAATTATAGCTTCATAGCCTAAATGATACCCCATTAACATGAAGGAGTTAATACTTATTCTAAACTGTCTTTAAGAATAACAATGCCAACAATCTACATGGGACTAATCTCATATGTCCTGGGTCTAGTAAAAACTGTCACTCAGATATTCTTTTTTTTACCCTCCCTCTGTCTCCTCGCTCCCTCCCACCCTTCTTTCCTCTCTTCCTTCCTTCCTTCCTTCCTTCCTTCCTTCCTTCCTTCCTTCCTTCCTTCCTTCCTTCCTTCCTTCCTTCCTTCCTTCCTTCCTTCCTTCCTTCCTTCCTTCCTTCATTCCTTCTTTCCTTCCTTTCTTCTCTCCCTCCCTTCTATCTTAGAATCAGTATTATGTAATGGTTCCAAGGCAGAAGAGTAGTAAGGGCTAGGTAATGTAGGTTAAGTGACTTGCCCAGGTCACATACTTAGGAAGTGGCTAAATCCAAATTTGAACCCAGGTCCTCTCTAAGCGTGGCTCTCTAATTAAGTCACATATTTACTCACCTCAGATAATCTTAAAAGATGATAAATAATAGAATCATAGCTTTAGAGCCTAAAGAGATTTTATAGAACAACTAAACCAAAACTCCTTATTTTACAGATAAAGAAAGTGAGGTACAGAGGTTATATGACTTGCCCAGGGTCATATAGCTATTAAGTATCTGATGTAGGATTTGAACCTATGTCTACCTGACTACCACTTCAGTGTTCTAGCTGCCAAGCATATTGGTTCTCTGCAGAATAACAGGGATTAAAATTTATTCTCTGTAACCTGTACATAACTGAAAGTCAGAAGCAATATTGACTTTATTTAAATTAGAGTTTCAATCAGGTCCATCACCTGCTGAGCCAGAAGGAGGAGGAGCACCTGCTTTCTGCCACTCAGTGGCCTCTGCCGCCATCCTACGTACATACGCATCATCTACACACATCAAAATGTTTTCTGGCTTGATATCAGTATGGATAATCTTGCACTTGCTGTGTAGATAATCTAAACCCTGCAGAACCTGGAAACAGTAAAAAAAACAGGAGAAAAGAAAACAATTACTCATGTGGTTAGAAGGGCAATAATTTAAACAAAGAGACAGTCATCAGAATTAGAATCCACTTGCTACAGAAAAATATACATATGCTCCTCTTGACATAGTGTGGCCCGTATTAAAAGCTTAATACTTTGTATTTCAAACTACATAGAATTTGGCATGTGCCAATGGCCTAAATGCAAACTCTGCCTATTTTTCTATTGATGGGAAAATGGTATATTTATTGGTGAAAATTTTGTCCTTCTGAAAGACTTTGTGCATGTTTTAAAATAATAATTCTTTTCAGAGCATGATATAGTCTACAGATGATCACTAAATGGTAAAACCAGCATTCAAATATTCTAAGAGTCAAAGATCTTGGCAACAAGAAGGAAAAAGAAGACACAATATATAATGTGTGAGAAGAGCTGGGCCCAACACAGTGTCTGGAATCCAGAAATGTAGGATTTCCATCCTGGCTTCAGTTACTGCCCACAGGAACCTGAGCAAGGTCTGGCAGTCTTTCAGCTGCCATTTCTTCACTGATGATTGGAGCTTACTCAAGCAAAATATGGTCACAGATCACAGACTCTAAAACCAGGGAGATACTTTATTTTTTATTTGATCAATTTTGAACATTATTCTTTGGTCACAAAAATAATATTCTATTCCTCACTCCCCTCCCCCTGCCCTTCCCTTTGCTGATCTGCAATTTCATTGGGTATTACATGTGTCCTTGATCAGAACCTATTTCCATGTTGTTGATGTTTGCACAAGGATATTCATTTAGAGTCCACATTGCCCAACCACATCCTCCTCAACCCATGTATTCAAGCAGTTGTTTTCCTTTGGTGTTTTTACTCCCACAGTTTTTCCTCTGGATGTGGATAATGTTTTTTCTCGTACATTCCTCCGAGTTGTGCAGGATCACTGCACTGCCACTAATGGAGAAGTCTATTACGTTCAATTATACCACAGTGTATTAGTCTCTGTGTACAATGTTCTCCTGGTTCTGTTCCTCTCACTCTGCATCACTTCCTGGAGGTTGTTCCAGTTAACATGGAATTCCTCCACTTTATTATTCTTTTGAGCATAGTAGTACTCCATCACCAACAGATACAACAAATTGTTCAGCCATTCCCCAATTGAAGGGCATCCCCTCATTTTCCAATTTTTTGCCACCACAAAGAGTCCAGCTATGAATATTCTTGTACATGTCTTTTTCCTTATTATCTCTTTGGGGTACAAACCCAGCAGTGCTATGGCTGGATCAAAGGGCAGACAGTCTTTTAGCGCCCTTTGGGCATAGTTCCAAATTGCCCTCCAGAATGGTTGGATCAATTCACAACTCCACCAGCAATGAATTAGTGTCCCCATTTTGCCACACCCCCTCCAGCATTCATTACTTTCCTTTGCTGTCATGTTAGACAATCTGCTACGGGTGAGGTGATACCTTTGAGTTGTTTTGATTTGCATCTCTCTGATTATAAGAGATCTAGAACACTTCTTCATGTGCTTATTGATAGTTTTGATTTCTTTATCTGAAAACTGCCTATTCATGTCCCTTACCCATTTATCAATTGGAGAATGGCTTGATTTTTTGTACAATTGATTTAGCTCTTTGTAAATTTGAGTAATTAGACCTTTATCAGAGGTTTTTGTTATGAAGATTGTTTCCCAATTTGTTGCTTCCCTTCTAATTTTGGTTACATTGGTTTTGTTTGTACAAAACTTTTTAATTTGATGTAGTCAAAATTATTTCTTTTACATTTTTTGGCTCTTTCTAAGTCTTGCCTGGTTTTAAAATCTTTCCTTTCCCAAAGGTCTGACATGTATACTATTCTGTGTTCACATAATTTACTTATAGTTTCCTTCTTTATTTTCAAGTCATTCACCCATTCTGAGTTTATCTTGGTATCAGGTGTGAGGTGTTGATCCAAACCTAATCTCTCCCACATTGTCTTCCAATTTTCCTAGCAGTTTTTATCAAATAGTGGATTTTTGTCCCAAAAGCTGGGATCTTTGGACTTGTCATAGACTGTCTTTCTGAGGTCACTTACCCCAAGTCCATTCCTCTGATCCTCCTTTCTGTCTCTTAGCCAATATCATATTTTTTTGATGACCAATGTAAAAATGGAGATTTGAATCCAGGACTTCAATCCCCAGGAGTCCTTGCTAGCTCCCAGAATGCCCTCTAATCTCACTGAGATTTCCACCTGGATGAGGTCAAAAATTTCTATTTAACCTGACTGTAAAGGCTACTGGGTCTCTTTTCCTACTTCCTCTTTGGAGCACACGCGGCTCTCCACCTAGCAGGCAAGATGTGAGTGGTCGTGAATAGGCTCTCTAGGCCAAGCACCTGTCTTTCTTACTTGTATTTTCCTAAATTCCTTATCTTAAATAAACCTCTAAAAATATAATACTTCTAGAGAGAAACTAATTTTCTACCTGCCTCAGTTTCCTACCAAATTTTAATTATTACAGTTATGGCGACCACTAGATTGGATGAGAACTTCTCGGTTTTTTTTTTTAAAGATAGCCTAGATAATGATTTCTAAGCCATGTTTCTCCAAGTTGCTTTTTTAGAAAGCCATCTTGATCAGCTCCTGCCATCAGCCATCCGCTTTGGACTTTCTTGATTCAATATCGATCACCTGGTCCCAGCCCTTCTGGCTCTGGCTCCTCCTCCTGGCCTCTCTCCATTCTCACCTGTGCCCACTCTCCCGGCCCTGCCTGCCTGTGTTCCTGTCTGCAGCCATCCGCTGGCCACTGCTTGCCTGTATCTGCGCCCCAGACCCTCGAGGGCGACCCCAGCCAGCTCATCACCCAGGCTGCTGGTAGCAGACCCAGTTTCTTCAGGATCAAAAACCAGCCTGTAACAAATGGGGTAATTTTCCCTTAGGCTAAGATTAGCCACGTGGACTGGGGCAGGAGTAGGATCATAGGAGGGGAGAAAGTAAAGGGAAAGAAGAAAGTGATTTTTTTCAAACAGGAACTTAAAAGCATGGCTATATTACAAGAATATCTTTTAATTGCATTGATCCTTTTATTGACTTCACCTGCGTATCAGGGAAAAAACTCAGTTCCGAACAACCCTTTAGCTAACTTTGGGAAGGCAGCTGGGTGTCTCAGTGGACTGAGAGCCAGGCCTAGAGATGGGAGGTCCTCAGTTGAAATCTGGCCTCAGATACTTCCCAGCTGTGGCCCTGGATGGGTCGCCCCATTGCTTAACCATTCACAATCTGCTTTCAGACAACAGGCATCTAAATGGATAAAAAACCCAAGGAACTTTAAAGAGACTAGAGATTATGTTTTTAAGGCATTTCAGACTCCAATGGTTTATACAAATCTCTGTATTCTATTGCATTTTCCTGTTTGCTTTGTTTAAGATTTAACTTTGTGATTTTAAGTTCATGTATTACCGCATTCAATATTATTCTGTTATACTGTTTTTTTTTATTTATTGAGTTTTAACTACTGTTAAATTCTGTTGCTTTTCCCCTATAACCATATTGAACAAATATCATTGTAACTAAGCCCATATATGAAAACAGCCTTTCTATTTTTGCCTTTGTGAATTGTCACTTAGAGGATAGATGGAATTCATCAGAACTGGTTAAAATTGTATAACAACCTTTGGAAAATTTAATGTGCTAAATATCTCAATTGATTTTAAGGGTTTTTTTCTAGACATGATTTATAGAATTTTTTATTAATAATCTCTGGTTATTTTGCCTGCCCCTGAACACAAGGTGTACAGCCCATTCTAGTAGCTGAAGTGAAATACAATTATAACCCCCAATCTTTCCACATTTCTAAATATGTGAATGGAAGTTGGGGCAGTTAATCTCAGGGCCTTTGTACCCCAAAAAAGCCTCCAAAAAAGGAGCACCCCTCATTTATACTCTTCAGCTCACTATTTTACTTCCACCAGAATGATCTCTAGATTTCTTGATGATGTTCTAAAACCAACATGTTTTACGTTGTTTAAAAATATGTTTATTACCAATGTTGAAAGATTTGTTATGATTTTTAAAATTGTGACAAATATCCATCAATTCATAGGCTTTTAAAAATGCCATACAGCAATGTATGTGAAATATGATAGTGTGTTTGTTTGCTATTGTAATTAATTGGGCTATTGAGAATTTTGGGGATATTGATAACTACATATTTGTACTACTGCTCAATTCATTTGCTTTCACTCACGGTGGATCATGGCCAGATATGAAGAGGAAATGGATCTCATTTTTGGTGAGAAAGCCTTGTATGCTATATTTTCTTAGCTGACACAGTGTGTCAATGATTATAAGCTACATTTTTGAATTTTTAAAACTCTTATTATATTTTTCTTGCATGTGCAATATACTATTTCAGTTTATTTTTTCTCTCATTTTTATATTTGAAGCACATGTCACCAGCATTTAGATTTTCTTTAACTTTTTTATTTCAGTACTATAAGTTTAAAATACATTTGCTATAATGTCAATGCATGCCCTAAAAGCTTGAGACTATAAAAATGATGCCACTAATTGTTTAAAAAAATTATAGGACTTTACTTAATAATTCTGTCTGATTCCAGGACAAGATACACACAAAAGAGCCATTGCATAGGGACAACGATAAGGCAATCCAGGATGGATTGATGCACTTAACCTAGTGTGAAGACTGAAGGTTACTGTGTTTAACATTTGTTACAACATAGTCTTTCCTTGTGTCCACACTCACTCTGAAAATACTCACAGACGAGTATCCCTAAACTTGGCTCCTACTTGGCTTCTATAATCTGGTCCCTTCTTTCTGTCTTTCATAGTGTGGTAACTACTTTCTGTAGTCCTGGCTACTGACTGGGTAAATGCATCATTGCTTAGATCATTTTAATTGGGCCCTAATTCAAGGACCCGTTATAGGTTTATTTTGCCTTTACATGGAATTTTTACACATAAAACTTTGATAGTCTATATTTTCATCCAGAAATTTTTTTTTTAATTTGGATTTTTCTGATGTCTTTTTAATTTTTCTTGCCAATTGATTCATATACCTCATACCTCAGCCATGCATCCCTAAGTGATCCTGTATTTTTCAATCACCCACAACACAGGGAAATGTAAAAAATATTATTATTTAAACTGCAAAGTCTAAATTCCTTTTAAGAAGAATTTTAGGTAAAGAAAGATGCTACTTCCCTGAATCCAGAAACTGAACTGTTGGAGAAGCCACCATGAAGAAGCCTCCAGACCACAAGCTGCACAAGAATGACCTTTGGGTGTGGTTGATTGAACATTTATTTGTATGTATACTTTCATGCCAAAGGGGACTGCCCCCAAACTGGCTTTTTGTCAATGCATCCAGCAATTATGGTTTTGTTCTTTTTTTCCTCTTATCCTCAACTTCTTGTAATCTTTAAACTGATTATGTTTTCATGATCCTTTGGGGAAAAATTATTTTCCCCAAACTATCACATGGAGATATGTAAAAATGGAGATTTGAATCCAGGACCCAGGAGTCCTTGCTAGCTCCCAGAATGTCCTCTAATTTCACTGAGATTTCCACCTGACCGAGGTAAAAAATTTCTATTTAACCTGGATGTAAAGGCTATTGGGTCTCTTTTCCTACTTCCTCTTTGGAGCACACGCGGCTCTCCACCTAGCAGGCAGCAAGATGTGAGTGGTTGTGAATAGGCGCTCTGGGCCTAGCACCTGCCTTTTTTACTTGTATTTTCCTAAATTCCTAATCTAAAATAAACCTCTAAAAATATAATACTTCTAGAGAGAAACTAATTTTCTACCTGCCTCAGTTTCCCCCCAAATTTTAATTATTACACCATGGCTTTATAGAATAGTTTGAGATCTGGTACTGCAAGGCCACCTTCCTTCGCATTTTTTTTCATTATTTCTCTGGATGTCCTTGATCTATTGTTCTTCCAAATGAACTCTGTTATGGTTTTTTCTAATTAAGTAAAAAAAAAAATTTTGGTACTTCAATGGGTATGGCACTAAATAAGTAAATAAGTTTGGGTAAGGGAGATTCTTTCTGAAGACTGCTCTGTCAAAAAAATTCATAAATACAGCCCACTGGATGATACTAAATTTAGATGAGGCTTATTCTTAACAAAGTCTACTGATAGACTTGAGTAGGGGAAAGATATATTACAGGATGAAGTCATCATACCCTTCATGACTACCTCATTCATACACATAAAATTGGATGGACCTAAAAGAAGAAACTTAAATATATAAGTATATAAAAATAATTTGACAGAAAAGTAAAATTAGAAAGTTACTGTATCTAAATGTAATTTCCTTTTTGTCTTACCAAAAGTAGAAAGCAAGGATAATAAAGATTATGTTTTATAATATATTATATTTTATGCTTTTATAGGCATGCAAAAACATAGATGACTGAAGCGGAGATAAAGAATGCCTAAAAGTGATTTTACTGAGATAATTAAATCTCTAAAATACAATAAAATAGATAATAAAAAAGAATGGGGGATAGTAGAAATAGTTCTAAAGTAGAACTCAGGAAGAATCTAGTTTTGGCTCGGTCATTAACTATCAGTTAGAATTCTGAGAAAGTTAAGACTTCTCCAAATGGCACTTCCTCAACTGTAAAAGACTTGCTGTTATTCAGTCGTTTAGTTGTGTTTGACTCTTTATGACCCATAGATCACAGCACACCAATACTATTTCTAGAGTTTTCTTAGCAAAGATAATGGAGTGGTTTGTCATTTCCTATCCAGTGGATAAAGGCAAACAAAGGTTAAGTGATTTGCCCAGGTTCACACAGTTAGTGTCTGATGCTGAATTTGAACTCAGATCTTCCTAATTTTAAGCCCAGAGTTCTATCCACTGAGTCACCTAAAATGATAAGAATTTAATCTGGTGACATCCTTTGTGAGCACCTTGTTCTGAGAATAACTGAATGAGAACAAGGCGCTGTGCAAAGGATTATGTGGCTGCACAATGGAAGACGTCAGCATGGTGAGTGGCGATCTGGGGGAGGGGATTCCACTCTGTGTATACTGCTGCCCAGTATAGTGGTGGCAGTGATGGGTCTGTACATGGTGTGACAGGCTTGTCACAGCCAGCACTGCAGATTCCACTATCCCAAACAGCGATATACAGTGACACAGGCCCAGCACCTCCTATACTGTATACAGGCATCAGATGGCAGTGATCTGACCTGTGACATCAATGGTGGGCCTCTACTGTGAGAAACCTACCACTGCCCCTGGGTGTTTTATAAGACACCCCCCTATTTTTTTGGGGGGGTCAAATTAATATAAGACAGTGTCTTATTTTCAGGGAAACAGTAGTACAATGGCCCTCATACTCCCCTATATGCACAACATAATGGCCCCTATTTTATATATATATTTTATAATAGGGACCATTATGTTGTCAGTTTGTTGATTTAAATTTACTTGTTCTTTATTTTAAATATTGTATTTGATGTAGTTTTGGTTTTTTACTTTAAAATAAGATATGTGCAGTGTGCATAGGGATTTGTTCATAGTTGGTTTTTTTTTTTTTATTAAAACCCTTACCTTCCGTCTTGGAGTCAATACTCTGTATTGGCTCCAAGGCAGAAGAGTGGTAAGGGCTAGGCAATGGGGATCAAGTGACTTGCCCAGGGTCACACAGCTGGGAAGTGTTTGAGACCAGATTTGAACCTAAGACCTCCCATCTCTAGGCCTGGCTCTCAATCCACTGAGCTACCCAGCTGCCCCCATAAATGAATCTTCCTCCCTTTTTCCCTAAATGTTTTACATCACCTAGGTAGCAGGAGGTTAAAAAAGTATTCACTATCCCTAAAACCAATAGCTCACCTGAATCTAACAAACATTTATTAAGTACCTACTATGTTGTCTGAAATTCCGCATATATAAAATTAATCAGTTATTTGTCCCATTTTTAGTTGTGCCATACAGGAATGCATAAATAATAGCTCCAATGAGAATATGGTTCAATACTATAGATGCCTATCACTAAAAGTATAAAAACTAAGATAAGTCATCTGGAAACAGAGGCACTTGAACTAAAACAAGAAAATAGTGTCTTGAGTGCCAAAATCAACCAGCTGGAAAATGAGGCAAAGAAAATGAAAGATGAGGCAAAGCAGATGAAAGATGAGGTAAAGAAGATGAAAGATGACCTCCAAAGAAAATCAGACCAAAAGGAAAAGGACGAGCAAAAAACTAAGGATGAAATCCAATCTTTAAGAACCAGAATACAACAACTAGAATCAAATGACCTCACAAGGCAGCAGGACACTATAAAACAAAACCAAAAGAATGAAAAAATTGAGGAAAATATGAAGCATCTCATTCACAAAACAGAGGATTTACAAAATCATTCAAGGAGAGACAATTTAAGAATCATTAGCCTACCAGAAGACCATGACAAAAGAAAAAGCCTGGACATTATATTACAGGAAATTATTAAAGAAAATTGCCCCAATATCCTAGAACAAGAGGGAAAAGTGGAGATTGATAGAATCCACAGATCACCTCCTGTACTTAATCCGGTAAAAAAATAGACACGAATGCAGGACTTCAATCCCCAGAGTGCCCTGTAATCTCACGTGGGCCGAGATCGAGAAGGTATTTAAACCTGGTTGTGAATAGGCTCGGTCTCTTTTTGGACTTCCGTTTTGGAGCAGAGGCATCTCTTCCATGAGGCCTCTCTGGCCTAGGCACGTGTTTTCTTATCCTGTATTTTCTTTAATCCTTAATCTTTAATAAACCTCATAAAATATAATACTCCTTGCAGAGAGAAACTAATTTCTACCTGCCTCAGTCTTCTCAGTCTTGCCTAAATTTTAATCTTTACACTTGGCGACCTAATGGGAGAAAAAGACTCTCAATCTTCTGATTCTTTTCTGATCTTTAGTTCAGCTTTAATGGCTAGTGCCTAGAATTTTTTTTAAGCCACATTTCTCCAAGATGCTTTTTTAGAAAACTATCTTGATCAGTTCCTACCTGCAGCCCCCGATCCTGACCTCTCTCTGTCCTCACCTGGTCCCAGCCCTGCCCATCACTGCAGTCTTTCTCTCGCTCACCTGGCCCACCTGATTCAATCAAGATTGCAATCACCTGGTGACCTGCCTGCCCATTCAATCCAGATCCTCGGAGCAGATCGACCAGCTGGGAACAAACAAACTGGGGTATTGAACATGTGGGGGATCATAGCAGGGAAGAGAGAAAGGGAGAGAGAAGAAACAGACTTTTCAAACAGGAACTTAAAAGCAATGGGCTTTTTAAAAGAATACCTTTCGACTGTTCTGGTAATTTTATTGACTTCACCTGCGTGTCAGGGAGAAGATTCAACTAACTTTGAAGGGGCAAATGGGTGGTTCAGCGAACTGAGAGCCAGGCCTAAAGACATGCGGTCCTGGGTTACAATCTGGCCTCAGATACTTCCCAGCTGTGGGGCCCTGGATGGGTCCCATAACGCCCAGTGCATAGCCCTTACAACTCTGCCTTCAGACAATAGACATTTAAATGGATAATTAATAATTTTTAAAAAACACACCCAAGGAACTTTAAAGAGACTAAAGGCTATATTTTGAGGCATTTCAGACTCCAGTGATTATAAAAATCTCTGTATTTCTATTGCATTTCCTGATTGTTTTGTTTAAGATATAACTTTGTGATTTTAAGTTCATATATTATTGCATTCAATATTATTCTGGTACACTGAATCATTTTAATGTACTGAGATTTGCAATTCTGTTATGTTCTGCTGCTTTTCCCCCATATATTGAACAAATATTGTAATTAAGCCGATATATGAAAAAAACAGCTTTTTTCTTTTTTTGACTTTGTAAATTGTCACATAGAGGATAGATGGACTTCAGGACTGGTTATAATTGTATAACAACCTTTGGAAAATTTAATGTGCTAAATACCTCAAATGATTTTAAGTGTTTTTTAAATATGATTTTTGTAAATTTTTTTAACAATCTCTGGTTATTTTGCCTGCCCCTGCCACGAGGTGTAAGGCTCACTCTAGTAGCTGAAGTGAAATACATTTTATAACCCACAACCTTCCCACATTTCTAAATATGTGAATGGAAGTTGGGGCAGTTAATCTCAAGGCATTTGTACCCCTAAAAAGCCTCCAAAAAAGGAGCATCTCTCATTTATACTCTTTAGCTCACTACTTTACTTCTACCAGAATATATAGATTTCTTAACCCAAGATGAGTTTTACTTTGTTTTAAAAAATATGTTTAAATACCAAGGTTAAAAGATTGCTCCGTTTGTAAAAACTTGTGACAAATGTCCATCAATTCATAGGTTTGAAAAATGCCATACAGCAACTTATGTGAAATATGATAATGTGTTTGTTTGCTATTGTAATTAATTGGGCTATTGAGAATTCTGGGGATATTGATATCTACATATTTATACTACTGTTCTTTATTTTTAAAAAATGTTACCTTGTTCAATTCATTTTCTACTCACAGTGATCATGGCCAGATATTAAGAGGAAATGGATCTCATTTTTGGTGAGAAAGCCTTGTATTCTATATTTTCTTATCTGACAAAGAGTGTCAATGATTATAAGCTACATTTTTGAATTTTTTTAAAGCTCTTTTATTTTTATATTTTTCTTGCATGTGCAATACACTTTTTCAGTTTTTTTATTCTTTCTCTCTTTTTTATATTTGAAGCACATGTCACCGGTATTAAGATTTTCTTTAACCTTTTGATTTTTCAATACTACAAGTTTAAGATACATTTGGTAATGCATGCCCTAAAAAGCTTGTGACTATAAAAATGATGCCACTAATTATTTAAATAAATTATGGGACTTTGCTTAATGATTCTGTGTGATTCCAGGACAAGATATACACACAAGAGCCATATAACAGAGCCAAAGAAAAGCCAATCCAGGATGGATTGATGCATTTCTAGGCCAATGCAAAGGTTTTGAACCTAATGTGAGACTTGGGGTTACGACACTTGACTTATGTTAAGATGTAGGCCTTCCTTGTGTCCACACTTACTCTGAAAATATTCACAGACGAGTATCCCCAAAACCTTGGCTCCTATAATCTGGTTCCCTTTTCTGCCTCTCATAGTGTGGTACCTCTCTATAGTCCTGGCTACTGACTGGGTAAATGCATCATTGCTTAGATCATTTTGATTGGGCCCTGATTCAAGGACCTGTTATAGATTTATTTTTCTTTTACTTGGAATTTGTTCACATAAGACTTTGATAGTCTATATTTTCATCCAGAGTTTTTTCTTTTTTTCTTTGGATTTTTCTGATATCTTTTTAATATCTCTTACCAATTGGTTCATATACCTCATACCTCAGCCATGCATCTCTAAGTGATCCTTTATTTTTCAATCACCCATAACACAGGGAAATGTAAAAAATATTATTATTTTAAATTGCAAAGTTTAAATTCCTTTTGAGAAGAATTTTAGGTAAAGAAAGATGCTACTTCCCTGAATCCAGAAACTGAACTGTTGGAGAAGCCACCATGAAGAAGCCTCCAGACCACAAGCTGCACAAGATCAAAATGAACTTTGGGTGTGGTTGATTGAACATTTATTTGTATGTATACTTTCATGCCAAAGGGGACTGCCCCCCTAACTGGCTTTTGTCAATGTGTTCAGCAATTATTGGTTTTATTCTTTTTTTCTCTCTTTTTTTCTCATATCCTTAAATTATTGTAATCTTTAAACTGATTATGTTTTCATGATCCTTTGGAAAAAATATTTTTTTTCAAATGATCACACGGAGAAATGTAAAAAATAGACACGAAACCAGGACTTCAATCCCCAGATTGCCCTGTAATCTCACTGAATTCTCACATGGGTCGAGATCAAGAAGGTATTTAAACCTGGTTGTGAACAGGCTTGGGCTCTTTTTGGACTTCCGTTTTGGAGCAGAGGCTTCCATGATGTGAGATTATCTTGTCTAGGCCTCTCTGGCCTAGGCACGTGTTTTCTTATCCTGTATTTTCTTTAATCCTTAATCTTTGATAAACCTCATAAAAAATATAATACTCAAAATAAATAATCTGGATTACATCAAATTAAAAAGTTTTTGTACAAACAAAACCAATGTAACCAAAATCAGAAGGGTAGCAACAAATTGGGAAACAATCTTCATAAAAACCTCTGACAAAGGTTTAATTACTAAAATTTATAAAGAACTAAATCAATTGTACAAAAAATCAAGCCATTCTCCAATTGACAATTGGGCAAGGGACATGAACAGGCAATTCTCAGCCAAAGAAATTAAAACTATTAATAAGCACATGAAAAAGTGCTCTACATCTCTTATAATCAGAGAGATGCAAATCAAAACAACTCTGAGGTATCATCTCACACCTAGCAGATTGGCTAACATGACAGCTATCCAAAGTAATGAATGCTGGAGGGGATGTGGCAAAGTGGGGACATTAATTCATTGCTGGTGGAGTTGTGAATTGATCCAACCATTCTGGAGGGCAATTTGGGACTATGTCCAAAGGGCGATAAAAGACTGTCTGCCCTTTGATCCAGCCATAGCACTGCTGGGCTTGTACCCCAAAGAGATAATGGACAAAAAGACTTGTACAAAAATATTCATAGCTGCGCTCTTTGTGGTGGCCAAAAATTGGAAAATGAGGGGATGCCCATCAATTGGGGAATGGCTGAACAAATTGTGGTATATGTTGGTGATGGAATACTATTGTGCTAAAAGGAATAATAAAGTGGAGGAATTCCATGGAGTCCTGAACAACCTCCAGGAAGTGATGCAGAGCGAAAGGAGCAGAACCAGGAAAACATTATACACAGAGACTGATACATTGTGGTACAATCGAAGGTGATGGACTTCTCCATTAGTATCAATGCAATTACCCTGAACAATCTGCAGGGATCAAAAAAAAATACTACCCACAAGCAGAGGATAAACTGTGGGAGTAAAAACACCGCTGAAAAGCAACTACTTGACTACAGGGTTGGAGGAGATAAGACTGAGGAGAGACTCTAAATGAACACTATAATGCAAACTCCAACAACAGGGAAATGGGTTCGAGTCAAGAACACATGTGATAACCAGTGGAATCATGCGTCGGGTATGGGAGAGGGAAAGGCGGGAGGGGGTGGTAGGGGAGGGGAGGAAAAGAAAACGATCTTTGTTTCCAGTGAATAATGTATGAAAACGACCAAATAAAATAATATTTTAAAAAAAAGAAAATAACAACAAAAAAAATATAATACTCCTTGCAGAGAGAAACTAATTTGTACCTGCCTCAGTCTCCTCAGTCTCTCCTAAATTTTAATCTTTACAATCCCCAACTGACAACACCCAGGAATGTTATAGCCAAATTCAAGAACTATCAGACCAAAGAAAAGATATTACAAGCTGCCAAGAAGAAGTCATTCAGATACCAAGGAACCACAGTGAGGATAACTCAGGATCTGGCTGCATCCATACTGAAAAAAAGAAAGACATGGAATATGATATTCCGGAAAGCAAGGGAACTAGGTCTACAACCAAGAATCAACTACCCAGCAAAACTGACTATATTCTTACAGGGGAAAGTATGGTCATTCAACAAAATAGAAGAATTTCAAGAATTCATAAAGAAAAGACGAGACCTGAGCAGAAAATTTGATGTCCAAGCACAGAACTCAAGAGAATCATCAAAAGGTAATTAAAAAAGAGGGGAAAAAAGAAAAACAAAACAAAACAAAAAAATTTTTAAGAGACTCAATAAGTTAAAATGATATGTATTCCTATAAGAAAAGAGGTCATTGGTAACTCTTAAAAACTGTTGTTATTACATGGGCAGCAAAAAGAATTACACTTAGAGGTAACAGTGACAAACTGTATAGGATGAAAGGACAGGACATAAATATGTATATAGATATATGCATGCAAAAATACATACCCGGTAGTATGCATATATATACATACATATATGTAACTAGAGCTTAGAAATAGATTAATATTAAAAGAAATGGGAAAAGAAACAAATGGGGGAAAATTTATATGTCATAAAGAAGCTCATGGTGAGAGGGGGGAGAACATCAATACACTGGAAGGGTAAAGAGGTCGGAGGCAGGAAATACTCAACTTTTACGTGCTTTGAAATTGACTCAAAGAGGGAAAAACAATCCAATCCATTGGGGCAGAGAATAGATTTGCGCCCTATAAGGGAATAAAAGGGTAACAAATGGTCTGGTGGGGAGGGAAGCAGTACAAGAGAGGGAGGGGGTGGGGGGTTAATTTTAGAAAGACTACAGGGAAAATAAGGGGGGATGAGAAGGGAGGGGGGGTAGAAAGGGAAGTAAAATAAGGGTGGGAACAAGGGGGACTGTTTAAAAGCAAACATTGGTGTAGAAGAAAATAGTGAAAGAAGCAAAGGTAGGAACAGGAGCAGAAATCAAAATGCTGGGAAATATACAGCTAGTAATCGTAACTTTGAATGTGAATGGAATGAACTCACCCATAAAAAGCAAGGGAATAGCAGAGTGGATTAGAATCCAAAACCCTACCATATGCTGTCTACAATAAAAACACATGAGGAAGGTAGATACACATAGTTTCATAGAGGGTGGAGCCAAATCTATTGGGATCAACTGACAAAAAGAAGGCAGGGGAGTATCAAAACAATTTGGTACTGGCTAAGACACAGAAAGGAGGATCAGTGGAATAGACTTGGCATAAATGATCTCAGCAAGACAGTTTATGACAAACGCAAAGACCCCAGCTTTTGGGACAAAAATCCACTATTTGATAAAAATGGCTGGGAAAATTGGAAGACAGTGTGGGAGAGATTAGGTTTAGATCAACACCTCACACCCTACACCAAGATAAATTCAAAATGCGTGAATGACTTGAACATAAAGAAGGAAACTATAAGTAAATTAGGTGAACACAGAATAGTATACATGTCAGACCTTTGGGAAGGGAAAGATTTTAAAACCAAGCAAGATTTAGAAAGAATCACAAAATGTAAAATAAATAATTTCAACTACATCAAATTAAAAAGCTTTTGTACAAACAAAACCAATGTAACTAAAATCAGAAGGGAAACAACAAACTGGGAAAAAATCTTCATAGAAACCTCTGACAAAGGTTTAATTACTCAAATTTACAAAGAGCTAAATCAATTGTACAAAAAATCAAGGCATTCTCCAATTGATAAATGGGAAAGGGACATGAATAGGAAGTTCTCAGTCAAAGAAATCAAAACTATTAATAAGCACATGAAAAAGTGTTCTACATCTCTTATAATCAGAGAGATGCAAATCAAAACAACTCTGAGGTATCACCTCACACCTAGCAGATTGGCTAACATGACAGCTATGGAAAGTAATGAATGCTGGAGGGGATGTGGCAAAGTGGGGACTCATTGCTGGTGGAGTTGTGAACTGATCCAACCATTCTGGAGGGCAATTTGGAACTATGCCCAAAGGGTGATAAAAGATTGTCTGCCCTTTGATGCAGCCATAGCACTGCTGGGTTTGTACCCCAAAGAGATAATAAGGAAAAAGACATGTACAAGAATATTCATAGCTGTGCTCTTTGTGGTGGCAAAAAATTGGAAAATGAGGGGATGCCCTTCAATTGGGGAATGGCTGAACAAATTGTGGTATATGTTGGTGATGGAATACTATTGTGCTAAAAGGAATAATAAAGTGGAGGAATTCCATGGAGTCCTGAACAACCTCCAGGAAGTGATGCAGAGTGAAAGGAGCAGAACCAGGAAAACATTGTACACAGAGACTGATACATTGTGGTACAATCGAAGGTGATGGACTTCTCCATTAGGGGCAATGCAATGTCCCTGAACAATCTGCAGGGATCTAAAAAACACTATCCACAAGCAGAGGATAAACTATGGGAGTAAAAACACCGAAGAAAAGCAACTGATTGACTACAGGGGTGGAGGGGATATGACTGAGGAGAGACTAAATGAACACTCTAATGCAAATACCAACAACATGGAAATGGGTTCGAATCAAGAACACATGTGATACCCAGTGGAATCGTACATTGGCTATGGGAGAGGTGGTAGGAGGGGGGGGGAAGGAAGAAAAGAAAATGATCTTTGTTTCCAATGAATAATGTTTGGAAATGACCAAATAAAATAATGTTAAAAAAATATATTATTTCACTAGTCATCTTCTGTATTCAATTATTATCTCTATGCAGATGATGCTAAACACTACAAATGGATTTACCATTATCAAAATTATAAGCTGTCAACAAAACATCAAAACTAGGTTCAAAGATAGGAAATATTCTTGTCATCACAACAGGGGGCAAAAATTAGATATAAACATTATAATAAATCTCTAATTGAATTATTACTCAATTAAAATTATTGGGAAAATGGAATATACATAGTACAAGAGATAGGTTTAGTTCCATATATGCTTCCTGCTATATGCTGCAATAAACATAAGATTACAGAATATGTCTCAAATATGCATTTAAAAATAATTAAATGAAAAATTTATTGAAAATAAAGTTGACTGGCTTAATTATACAAAGAAAAGTTGTTGGAGGGTTTTAAAACAAAATAACAATTATCTTTAAAAGTAAAAAACACTTGTAAAAATATTTATTAGAGGATATATTAGACAGGGCAGCTAAGTGACTCAATGGATTGAGAGCCAAGTCTAGAGACAGAAGGTTCTAAATTCAATCTGACCTTAAATACTTCCTCACTGTGTGACCCTGGACAAGTCACTTAACCCCTATTGCCTAGTCCTTACCACTCTTCTGCTTTGGAACCAATACACAACATTTGTTCTAAAATAGAAGATATGATTTTGAAAATTAGATAAAGGTATAACAATCAGAATCTATAATGCATGCAAATACCATCAATGTATATTTCCTAATGGAGTAATGGCTAACAAACATAAATTTTGAATTATAAAATATAAACTATTAATAACTATAATATATGAAAAGAGGCTGAAATTTTCTAATAATCACAATAATACAAATCAAGACAACTATAATATCTCCTCACACACATAAAATTTGCAAAAATGGATAGATGAGCATAGATTCATGATCTAATATCATAATAAAAATTAGAAGAGGGGGAACTTCAGATCTATGGATAGGAGAACGATTTAAGAGTAAACTAGAAAGAGAGCATAGAGGATGTAAAATGTATCATTTTGAGCTCATTAAATTGAAATGTTTTTAAACAAATAAAACAAATGTTGCCAAAATTAGGGGGGAAGCAGAAAATTGGGAGGGGGGATTTTCATAGATAGTCTATCAGAAAAAAAACTCATATCTGAAATATATAGATGGGAAACTTATGGGAATAAAAGTTATCTCCTAACTGATAAATGGTCAAAAGATATGAAGAAATAAGTCACATACATAGATGTACACGAGAAAATGCTCTAAAATCACTACTAATTAGGGAAATGTAAATCAAAACAATACTGAGGTATCATTTCACACCCACCAAATTGGGTAAAATGATAAAAGGGCAAAATGACAAATGTTGGAGGAAATATGGAAAAATAGGGTCATTTAATACACTGTTGGTGAAACTGAAATTATCCAACCATATTGGAAATCAATTTGGAATTATACCATGAAAGGGAATTCTTTATTCTCTTTGTCTATTTTGAGTTAACACTTGGTTAAGACTAACTTAAGTACCCCTTCTTAGTACCTCATAAGACACTAAGTAAGAGTGTTTGCAAGTCATTTGCTAAAGCAGGTAACAACTCAATCAGTCAGGAAATTGTGAATCCTTTTGATAAGAGTTTAGACCTACAGAGGATGAGAAGTGTATCCCACAAGACACTGCCCTTCCTCAGTAGTGCTGGACAAACTGGAGGCTGTGATTAGCCCCTGTGAAGAGGGGAAGGAACAAGAAGTCACTATAAAAGCCCTGAATTTCTCAACAGCTCGAATTGCCTCTTGGAAGGGACATTGGGTGAGTGAATTGCTGGAGAGAGACTAATTCTGGTCAAGGGTTAACAAGTTGTGCTGGGCTGAGTTGAGCACTGAAGCAATATTTAGAGTGATAGGCTAAACATCTTCTCTACCATAGTTTTGTATTTCTCAACTTTCACTCTCTCTACCTATTTTGTAAATAAAAACTATTGAAAGTCATTTTGACTCGAGCTACAATATTTTAAATCAGTGACCACCATATTATTTATAATTTTCATATATTTTAGTCAAATCCTTAATTTTAATTCCTTATAATACCACAATAAAACTGTGTATATCCTTAGACCTTGTGATATGACTGCTGGATTTGTATCCCAGGGAGATCACAGAAAAAGGAAAATTTGTGCTATGTGATTGTGATTAAATATTACTGTGCCATAAGAAACAATGAACAGATTCATTGTTAAGAAATAGGAAAGAACTACATGAGATGATGAAGAGTGAAATGGGTAGAGGCAAGAGAATATTACATACAGTTACAGACTTAATATTTGAAGAATAACTTACAAATGTTCCCCTCCAGATAATAAACTGAGAAGAGGAAACATGAAAGACATAATCTATATAGTTTGGTAGATGATGCCTTCCGTGTTGTGGAGAGTGCTGAATAAAAAATTATACTAAAAAATTAAAAAAAGAAATTGGCAAAAATGACTTTAAATGATGTGTTGCCAAGAACACAGGAAAATAGGCACATTCTACCACTAAGATAACGTGACTTGGTAAAAAACTTTTTGAAATCACAAAACCAATGTTTTTACCTAAGAAGTATTATGGAGCAGAATAAAGCATCTTGTTGTACAAAAAAGTATTCAAAATGCTTTATTTGTAGCAGGAGAGACAGATAGACAGACAGAGCCAGAGAGATAGATGTAGACAAGGGGAAAAAATTTATCTCCAAAAAATAGAGAATGACTAAGAAAATTTTGGTATAGGAATACAGTGAAAAAAATATGACAAAATAATTTTGGAGAATAAAAGGAAAACAAATATTTATTTGAAAAATAAAACAGATTAGCAACAAAAACTGAAATTGGCAAAAAAAACCTGAGAAAACAAAACATTAACAAATATTTGATTATTTAAAAGAAAACATTGGTAGTAAACATTAATATATGTTTATTGATTAATTGAAGCTCCTTTCTCTACCGATATCCACCTTTCTCTACTGATATTCAAGTCATAATTCTTTATTGGTTCATCTACCCAATTGGCTAAACTTCAATGCTCCATGGCTGGGGCATAAATAAACAAGTATTTATAAAGAAATTATGATGCGCTAGGTTTGGATTTTTGTTCTAGGTTGTGGATCTATAGTATCTATGAATCAACATATTGAGGGCTCAGTCCTAAGCCCTTTTTCTCACTCTATTAGAGTCTCTAAAAGATTTCATCAGTTCTTAAGTGCACAATTATCATCTGCAAAAAAATGATTCCTATATAGACATGGTTTTTCTAAATAACCTTCATCTGTCTACTGAGCCCCCCTTCTACACCACCACTAGATATTCCAAAAGTATCTCAAACTAAACATTTAAAGCTCTTTACAATCTTGCTTAAACAAATTTTTCTAATATGATTTCACAATATTCTTCATCTCACACTCTATATTCCAGTTAACATGGTGCAATTTCTCTTCCATGTACACTAAATTCAATCTCCCATCTCCAAGACGTTAAATAGACTATCTTCCATATCTAGAATGATCTTCCTCACCTTAATGTCTTGGAATTCCTAGTTTCCATCAAGGTCAGTTCAATTGTCACCTTCTCCACAAGACTGTTGCTGATCCTTGAGTTATTTTTTCAACTTCCTCCCTATCAACAGATTAGCTTTATGCTGCAATTGAATATATTTTGTATTTATTCTTTTATATATTGTTTTTGCCTTAGTAGAATTACTAAAATTTATATCTGAAACTATTTCATTTTTCTTTTTGAATTGTCAGTGCCTGAGGCCAGAACCTGGCATATAATGCCTGGCACTTTAAAAGATATTTGTTGAAATGGGATCAAAATAATTTGGTGACCAAATGAATTCAGAAAGGGGAGGGATAAGAATTTGAAGACTAATCAACAACAAATTATTAAGAACTATTATGTGGGAAATATTCTGCTAGGTAGTGCAGATATAAGGATAAAAATTAAAAATGGTCTCGTCCTCAATGAATTCATATTTTACCAGATATATTAAAGTTCCTTCACCTAAAAAACATAAAATTTTGACAATGATGACAAATCCAAAACTACTATCTCTTATTCTGTGAATTATTAAATGCCAGGTGGCCTAATTAATAGAACAGTGGCATTAGAGTCATGAAGTCCCAAGTTCAAATACAAACTGAAACCTATACTGTGTGACCCTCTAAGGTTCCTGCAAGAACACGTAAGTCACTTAAACATGTCTGCACCTTAACTTCCTCATTGACAAATGAAGTTATTAGTAATATCTACCTCCTAGGGTGGTTGTGAGGATAAAATGAAATAATATTGGTGAAGCACTTTACAAAGCTGAAAACACTAAATAATTGTTAACTCATATATAATTTTCCAATCAAGAATCTTTCTCATCTAGTAAATACAAAAATCAAGTCTGTTAAATCAAAAGGATTAATAGCAAACTTTGGCACACTGTCAACTTGCTACATGCATAATTCACCAAAAATATATTAAGCGTGAAGTTCAAAGGTACAGGATTTATTTTTTCTTATTTAAACATAAAAAGAGATATAAAATTATCTTGGAGAATTATTATAACCTTGAATATAAGGGCTAAAAGCAACTACGGGAAGAGCCAATATGGCAAAGAAGGTACAGTGACTCATCTGAATTCTACCAAATTACTCTCCAAAATGCTATGCTATAACACCTCAAAGGAATTATGGAGCAGTACAACCCACAAAAAGACAATGTGACATAATTTTTTAGCCCAAAACAACTTTGAGGGCCAGCATGAGGGATTTAGTGCACTGAGATGGAGCAGAGCAGCAAGCCTGGGCGAGCCCCACCATGGCAACCTTTGCTGGCTCTGGATGCAAGACTCTTATCCTACTGCCCAATCACAGGGCCAGGTCACAATCCTGAGACTCAGTCTTAGCATGAGGAGGAATACCAGCAAACAACACCATTTGCAGTCACAAGGGAGCAGGGGACCCTGCTTACAATTTGCAGGGATAAAAGAGTATTTGGGGTTACCCCAGTCCACAGCACAGGATAGGAGAGTATTAAACACCTTTCCTTGCATCATACCAACTTGGAAAAAATTGAAAGCAGATAGATCCCCAGAGCCAACTCTGAAGGCAACTGCACAAAGAACCTAAAGCTTGGAATAGCTCCCTTCACCAAAGTTACAGAGTCCAACCATTTTTTTTAAACTAAAAGAAAAGAAAAAGGCAGGAAAATGAGCAAACAACAACAACAACAAAAAAGAAACTCAACATAGAAAGCTATTTTGGTGAAAAGATAGACACAAACTCAGAATAAAATAAGTCAATGCTGATGTGTCCAAAGCCTCCGAGAAAAATATTAATTGCCCTTAAGCCCCAAAAGAATTAATGGAGAACCTCAAAAAGGATTTTTTTAATCAAATGAGAGAGTTAAAAGAAATATTGGGAAAAGAAATGAAGAGTGATATAGGAAAATCATGCAAAAAGAATCAGTAGCTTGGAAAATAAAGCAAAAAAAAAATACTGAAGAAATTAATATGAGTGCTAAATTCAAATAACATCAGATAGAAGACTAGGTTTTGTTTGAAATTGTTCTGAAGCAATATAAGCCCTGCAGGAAACATGTGGTTATATGATGAAATTACAACTTGAAAGGAGAACCAAGAATATATAGCAATTAAATTGACCAGTATCAAGAGGATACTGGGAAGGGGAGTCAAGATGGCAAGATTGAGAACTGGGGTATAAGATCAGAATGTATCAAGGCCTCCTCAGACTGGATGATATATCCTCTCATTGTCTACAATGTGTCTACACAATATAATCAAGGTCTATTTTAAAATTCATCACATATCTTAGATATTACTGCTTTACACATCTTGTCAATCACTCAATAAGTTTGTGAACTGAGTGCTTATGATGTGCCCAGCAGTAGGCAATAGATACAAAAACAAAGCAATTTCTGCCCACAAGGTAGTCTATTAAAGGAAATAAAAGGTATACAAATAAGCTAATATAAAATGCCTACAAAGTAAATACAAGGCAATTATGTTGGAAAGGGTTGGGAGACATTAGCTGCTAAGGCAGGGGAGGTCCAAGAAAGGCCTTATTTAGAAGATGGCATTCAACAACCAAAAAGCTAATTGAAATAATCAACAACTTTAGCAAAGTTGCAGGATACAAAATAAACCCACATACATCATCAGCTTTTCTATATATCTCCAACACAGCTCAGCAGCAAGAACTAGAAAGAGAAATCCCATTCAAAATCACCTTAGACAAAATAAAATACCTAGGAATCTACCTCCCGAGACAAACACAGGAACTATATGAACACAACTACAAAACACTCGCCACACAACTAAAACTAGACTTGAACAAATGGAAAAACATTAACTGCTCATGGATAGGACGAGCCAATATAATAAAAATGACCATCCTACCCAAACTTATCTATCTATTTAGTGCCATACCCATTGAACTACCAAAATACTTCTTCACTGATTTAGAAAAAACCATAACAAAGTTCATTTGGAAGAACAAAAGATCAAGGATATCCAGGGAAATAATGAAAAAAAAACACATATGATGGGGGCCTCGCAGTCCCTGACCTTAATCTATATTACAAAGGAGCAATCATTAAAACAATTTGGTACTGGCTAAGAAACAGAAAGGAAGATCAGTGGAATAGACTGGGGGAAAGCGACCTCAGCAAGACAGTATACGATAAACCCAAAGATCCCAGCTTTTGGGACAAAAATCCACTATTCAATAAAAACTGTTGGGAAAATTGGAAGACAGTGTGGGAGAGACTAGGAATAGATCAACACCTCACACCCTACACCAAGATAAATTCAAAATGGGTGAGTGACTTGAACATAAAGAAGGAAACCATAAGTAAATTGGGTAAACACAGAATAGTATACATGTCAGACCTTTGGGAGGGGAAAGGCTTTAAAACCAAGCAAGACATAGAAAAAATCACAAAATGTAAAATAAATAATTTTGACTACATCAAACTAAAAAGCTTTTGTACAAACAAAACCAATGTAACTAAAATCAGAAGGGAAACAACAAACTGGGAAAAAATCTTCATAGAAACCTCTGACAAAGGTTTAATTACTCAAATTTATAAAGAGCTAAATCAACTGTACAAAAAATCAAGCCATTCTCCAATTGATAAATGGGCAAGGGACATGGATAGGCAGTTCTCAGATAAAGAAATCAAAACTATTAATAAGCACATGAAGAAATGTTCTAAATCTCTTATAATCAGAGAGATGCAAATCAAAACAACTCTGAGGTATCACTGCACACCTAGCAGATTGGCTAACATAACAGCAAAGAAAAGTAATGAATGCTGGAGGGGATGTGGCAAAGTAGGGACATTAATTCATTGCTGGTGGAGTTGTGAACTGATCCAACCATTCTGGAGGGCAATTTGGAACTATGCCCAAAGGGCGATAAAAGACTGTCTGCCCTTTGATCCAGCCATAGCACTGCTGGATCTGTACCCCAAAGAGATAATGGACACAAAGACTTGTACAAAAATATTCATAGCTGCGCTCTTTGTGGTGGCCCAAAACTGGAAAACGAGGGGATGCCCATCAATTGGGGAATGGCTGAGCAAATTGTGGTATATGTTGGTGATGGAATACTATTGTGCTAAAAGGAATAATAAAGTGGAGGAGTTCCATGGAGACTGGAACAACCTCCAGGAAGTGATGCAGAGCGAGAGGAGCAGAACCAGGAGAACATTGTACACAGAGACTAATACACTGTGGTATAATCGAACGTAATGGACTTCTCCATTAATGGCGGTGTAATGTCCCTGAACAATCTGCAGGGATCTAGGAGAAAAAAACACTATTCATAAGCAAAGGATAAACTATGGGAGTGGAAACACCGAGGAAAAGCAACTGCCTGAATACAGCGGTTGAGAGGACATGACAGAGGAGAGACTCTAAATGAACACTCTAATGCAAATATTATCAACATAGCAATGGGTTCAAATCAAGAAAACATGTAATGCCCAGTGGATTTACACTTCGGCTATGGGGGGTGGGGGGGAGGAAAAGAAAATGATCTATGTCTTTAATGAATAATGCTTGGAAATGATCAAATAAAATATATTTTAAAAAAAAGAAATGAAAAAAAATTTTTAATTCCAAAAAAAAAGAAGATGGCATTCAAGTTAGGTTTTTTAAAAAGCTACTAGGACTGCTAGGGAGTGCATTCCATAAATGGAGGGTAACCAAAAGAATAAAGAAAGGAGATAGAAAATTATGTGTGAAGAGCAACAAGTAAGATACTTGGTTAAGTGATAGAGAATGAAAGGGAGTGATGTGAAATATACTTGGAAAAATAAACTGGCACCAGATTGTGAAGGGCTTTAAATGATAAATGGAGTATATTATTTGATTTTAAAAACAAAAGGGAACTGCTGTAGGTTTCTGAACAGGAGAGTGATCAGATCAGGCATATGATTTATGGTTGCATTTTGGTCGCTCTGTGAAGGATGGACAGGAATCTATTAAAATAGTTCAGGCAGATAGGCAAGTCTTCATGTAGACTGGCTGACCTAGCTGTGAAAAAGTGCTATCTTTTCATCAGAGAATAGAGTAAAGGAGGAAGAATTTGGGAGAGAAGGGAATTATGTCATTGATGTAGAGTAGAAAACTCATCAGCCTACTTTAGCTAATATGAAGCTGTATGATACACCTAGTCTACTTGATTGCATGCCTAAATGAGATTTTCTTAAATGAGACTATTTAGAGAGACTTTCTACAACACATGAATGATTTAGCATCTTTTAACTAAACTCACAGGAAAAGGAATGAAAATAGCCCCAAGGTCTGATATAGATCACTTCCAGGAAGAACTGGCAATATTTGGATAGAATAAATTTCAAAGGATAAGAGATTTTTCAGTAATGATGCTAGAGAGAGGGTCAGGAAGTGGCAACAGGAAGCTAAGAATATGCCCATTCCTCCTCCTGGACCAGTGTATAGGGGTATATGAAAGAAATGTTATCCATTAGCTGAAAGGATAGCGACAGATGTTAGGTTCCTGGGGAGAAAGGTCTTTTTGAGTAGAAGAAGACAGCAGGAAAACAAGAGGAAGAAATCTATGATGAATAAAAGTATACTAGCAATAGAATTTTTAAAATGTAGGAGAGAGGAATGTTTTTTTCTTCTAGGCATCCAGGGATTCAGGATCACTAGAAATCAGAAAATATCAAGCCAAATTTGCTAGCCAAAGGGTATTATCAATAGGGTAAATTTTGACTGGATTCACATTCTCAAGAATCCTATGAATGTCTATCAGTAATCTTCTTGCTCTTCTGATATAGTATAAACACTTTTTCTTATCACATCTTTGTTTTTCCATTTTTATTTTCAGATCCAAATTCTCTCCCTCCCCCACCCATTGAAAAGGCAAGAAATATGGTAATCCATTCTGCATGTATATAAATATATATTTTATGTATGTATATATGTATGTATTTCTAATGACATCAGTGTTTCTGGTGGGCAATTCTTTGTTGGTCAAATGTTGCAATCTACTCATTACTCCAAGGCAAATCCATTACCTTTTGGATGGCACCAATTATAATTTAAAGATGGAAGTCTTTTATAACCCTAAGTCACACATCTTCACCAGAAGAATATTAAGAAAGGCTTTTGTTTTAAGAAGTTTGTGATTTTTTTTAAAAGCCCTGAAAATTTCCAAAAGGTAGTCCAACCCAATTTCTTTATCATTCAAATTATAAGTTGAATTCATTATTCCCCCAGATTGTCTGTAAAATATGTTTGTATGCATATATATGTGTATATAAACATTGCATATGTAACATACTACAAACTATATACATATGCCTTCTCAAGGTCTAGCACTTGGGGTAGTATAGTCTAGACAAACAAAGGCAAAAAGTTTTTTGAGCCTTATATATGCTGCCGGGGTTTTTTAAAGTTATATTCATGATATCAATACCACTAAAATCCTGTTCTAATATCTCATTATGGCATGGGGGTGATGCTGAATTCTAGAATGCTATGCAAAATAAGCATGGATTCCAGTAAGTTCTATGAAGCTTAGAAAGTTTTCAAAGTACCAAAAGATTGTATATCTCCTATCTAAGGAGCAGACTATTTAAGTTTGGAACATAGGAATATCACCAAAAGACTATCAGGCCATTAACTTTTTTCACTGATCACATGAAATCAAAAAAATTATATACTAACGAACAATGGGATTATACTCTATTTTGCTGCAGAGTCTATTTATTACCACAATAAGGAGGTCACAGAACATTGCAATAATGAAGTCACTGTACAACTTATTACCATTTAACTAAATCAGACTTTTATATTAGCTTATAAACTTCTATATTATATTAACTTCTAAACTTCTGCAAAATACATTGTTCATATATGTGTTATTTTAACATCCTGTCATTCCTGAACTTTTAAGAAATCCAATGAACAAGATTTCTGTACCATTCGTATTTGAATGTCAGTTCTACTGTTTTTTTTATATTTCATTTTTTTAAATTACATGAAAAAAACTTTTTAACCTTTTTTATGTTTGAGCCAAATTCTTACCCTACTTTCCCTGAGACATTGCTCTACAAGTAATGTGATATACATTTTATATGTGTAATAGTTTAATCTTTCCATTAGTCATTTTGTGAAAGAAAACTCAAACAAACAAAAAAAGTGAAGAAATAAAGTGAAATATAGCATAACTCAGCTGTCAGCTTATTTTCAAGGGAGATCACAGATAAGAATTAAACATATGTAGGGAAAATACATGTCAGAAGCTAAAAATTTTTATATTGTTACCCATTTCAAAAATATTTATGGTTCTTAGTATATTTAAATCTACTGCAGACACAGATGGACAGGGATTTGGGGAAGCTGAATAATCAGTTCTTATGTAAAACTACACTATGTAATTCTACCCTTAAGAGGAAAAATTCTAGAGCATGAGTCTTTCTTCTACAGAAATCTTATCAAGACACCATACCAAAAAAAAAACCTGGAATAAATGAAGTTAGATTATAAGTCATCTGCCAAAATACCTAAGACTCAAAAGCCATTCAGACTCATATCCTCTAACAGAAGTAACAACATCATTGGGACAAGGCCTTCCTTGACAATTACTCATATAACAATATATTGCTCTACCACTAAGAGGTGATTATATTACAGTAATTTATCAGTTACTGAAATAATCTCTATTTAGACAAGAATATATCATTAATTGCTAAATTACAATAGTGATCAATCATAGGTCAAAATCCTAAAATTAGGTGTCTGAAAATTAAAAATTATTATAGTCTTCTCTCAGGTTGTATATAAGGCAGGGCTAAGAAAATGTGCCATCCATATTGACAAATGTTGCATTAGGCTATGCATAGCCCTTTTGAAAGATAATCATCTGTTAAAATGAATCTATACTTCATGTGATAACACATAAAAATGTTGGATGAAGTTGGATACATGTTTTAAATAGATGCTTAGAGATTAAATATATTTGTGTATATAAATACATGCCATCATATCCTGACAGGCAATGATATTTTCTGCAGATGGGAGAACTTAAATTGAACCGAAAATTAATAATCTCACAATAGCAATATAAAAAATGATTCTAGTAAATGAGTACTAATTGTTCTTTAGAACTTGAGTTTTTAATTTAGTTCTCAGTTCCTTTAATATATTTTTTCTTTTAGGTTTATATTAATATTATCTCTGGTTTAGCCAAATTTAATGCCCCCGATATAAACTCATTGTATATATCAAAGAAAAATTATTTTAGAAAGCAGAAATTTTAAAAAATTTTGAATTCAAAACTTTCCTGAAAATTTTTAATAGTTTCATAATTCTTGTTATTGTTACCCACAAAGTAGATGATCTACTAGGATGTATTTTTATATAGCATATACTATTAATACTGTTATGTATTATTCTATGTTAATCACAAGTTGACTATATTTGCATTTTTCTTTATTTAATAATATCACGCAGCAAGTCATTAAAAATTCAATTCAATTTCTTTTTTTTAGTTCATATCACATATATGTCTAAACTCCATAGAACTTGGAGTTATCGTTATTAAATATCTTAACAGATCAGCTGATAAAATAAATACATCAAGTTTTAGAAATAATTAAATTATTTCTTAGGCCAGCTTTAATTTGTTTCCCCCTTCAACATTTCTTAGAACCAGATGAAACTTCATGACTTATCAGTCTTATCAGTGGTGTTTACTAAAGAATACATTGAGATTATCCAATGACGATATCAAACTCCTTATTTAAGAGTTTAATATGCATAAAGAAATCCATGGCTAATAGACATAATGCTTTTAAAACATGAAAACAGAAATAAAACTAGTCTATTAAAAACTTGTTGGATCATTTAATGAATAATCATAAATACTAAAGTATTACTTAGATGAAGTTAACTCTGGAATCCAAAGGCTAAAATACTAGCAGAATGTCAGCTCTGGTAGGCTTTACCTACAAGATATAGAGGATTTAGGTACTGGCTCATTTATAGAATATTTCGCTCATAAGCCCCACGAAGTTCAGAGATACTTAGCACTGGAGGAAGTCATTAAATTTTTCTTTGGTTGAAGCAATTTATCAAACTGACTATAAGGGTGTGACATAGTTTCAGTTGGCATTTAAGGAAGGAATACTCATGGAAACACAGCTCCTTGTTCAAAAGTAAGGGATTATAATGTATTAGACTATGTTTGTGTCTGTGTCTATATATAAACAAAGAATTAAAAAACCAAGTAACTACTAACCAATTACATTTAAAACATGCATAGATGAGTAGGAAGGAAATTTTACCTGTCGAATTATACTTTTTACACAATGGATAGGAAGACCTTGGTAGTTTGATTTGATTATCCACTTTAGGAGGTGATGGCCAAGTACTTCAAAGACCATACAAACATCTAGCATTCAGTTAAGAAAAATATGTAAGTATTATGATGGCAGATACCTGAATAAAGAAAATGGAAAAACAGAAAGTTTTAAAATTGCAAAATTAGTATTTTGAAAAATATTATATAGCATAAGGATACACACATGCCAATATCTTACCCCATTACTTTTTTTTCTCACAGTTTTGTTAATGGGCAGAGAGGAAAGGGGGCTTAATAATACTGATGCCTCAAAAAAAAAGGTTACTGAAACATTTTTTTACCTAAAGGCAACTAGGAAGGGCAGTTGACTGGGTTAGTATAATAATTTACTAACTAATTTAGGTTTGTTTTTCTTTAAGTAATATCTTAATTATTATGATTCTTTTATTTTCTCTCTTATTTCATCTAAAGACTAATTTAGCTACATCCTACAAACTTTGGTATGTTGCTTCACTATAGCAATTTTAAAATATAATTATTATTTCTATGATTTGCTCTTTAAATCATTCATTATTTAAGAAAATATTATTGTCCATTTTCATTTTTCCCAATAAACTACACTTTTCATCTATGTCTTATGTTCCTAATTCCCTTAAAAGTTACAATTTTATTGTTATTTAGAAAGGATGCTCTTAATAAATCTTCCTTTTTGCATTTATTTACAAATTATATATGTTTTAGCATATGATTGATTTTTTTTGGATATTGCTAATATATTTTTTCTCTTAGATAAACATTGTAATTTAGCACATATTTCTAACAAATCATGTTATTAGATCATGATGTTAACATTATATTTTTATATATAAGATATATAAAAATAAATGGTAACTTAAGCAAATCCATTTTTCTTATTTTTAAGATGTGGTCCAGAAGTACAAATGCTGTTCTTGGACAGTAGCTTCTTTTTTTATTTTTCTTTTTTTCCTTTTATTTTGTTTTTAATAATTTTTTATTTGATCATATGATTGATTTTTGTAAAAGGCAGGGGTACAACGGAGGAAAATAGCCATACTCCTTAATGTTCAGAATCAACAAACCCAAAGTGTTACCACAACTAGTACAGCTAACATTCTGTTCAGATTTTTATTTTATCTTCAATATCTAGCATATCTGTCTAAATATGAAAGAAGTATGGTGAAGACACCAAAAATTCATGACTTCCTATTTAGATCATCTTCTATTTTAATCACATTTTCCTAAAAGTACTTAGATGATATATTATTCAATGCCTTTTAATTTAATATCAATCTTAATCCATGATGCCTTTAATTCAAATATAATTTTCATATTTGTCTCTCCTGAGTATATTTATTTTTTACCATTGTCCTGTCTAAGATCATGACCGCCACACTTGACTTCTGTATTAAGTGTGGCAAAAATAAATCTACCATTCTGAATGTTTCTTAGATTCAACAAATTTATGGATTTTGCTTTCCAAACTATTTTTCTGTCCTCAATAGTTTTCTCAACTATAAAAGGAGGATAGTAACAACACCAATTTCCCAGGTTGCTGTAAAAATCAAATCAGACAATTTTTGCAAAGTACTTAGCATAGTGTCTGGCACGTAGTAGGAGATTAATAAATGCCTGTTCCTTAATCCTTCTATTTTTAAAATTAATTAAGAATTTTTTCCATGGTTTCATAATTCTTGTTCTTTCTTTCCCTTCTTCCATGCCCCGTTCCCCTTCCCAAAGTCTGCAAGCAATTCCACTGGGTTATACATGTATCATTGTTCAAAACTTGTTTCCATATTATTTATATTTGCATTAAAGTGATCATTTAAAGTCATCATCTCTAGTCCTTAATGAACCATGTGATCAAGGAAATGTCTTCCTTCTGCATTTCTACTCCCATAGTTCTCTCTCTGGATTCGGATAACGTTCTTTCTCATAAGTTCCTTAGAATTGTCCTGGATCATTGCACTGCTGCTAGTAGGGAAGTCCATTACATTTGATTGTGCCACAGTATATCACGCTTTGTGTACAATGTTCTCCTGGTTCTGCTCCTTTCACTCTGCAACAATTCCTGGAAGTCTTTCCAGTTCACATAGAAATCCTCCAATTCATTATTCCTTTCAGCAAAATAACATTCCATCACCATCAGATACCACAATTTGTTTAGCCATTCCCCAATCAAAAGAAACCCCTCATTGTCCAATTTTTTGCCACTATAAAAAGTGTGGCTATAAATATTTTTGTTCAAGTTTTTTTCCTTATTTTCTCTTTGAGGTACAAACCCAGCAGTCAGTGGTATGTCTGTCTGGATCAAAGGGTATGCAGGGCCTTTCAAAGCCCTTTGTACGTAATTCCAAATTGCTCTCCAGAATGGTTGGATCAATTCACAACTCCAACAGCAATGCCATTTGTGTCCCAATTTTGCCACATCCCCTCCAAAATTTATCACTTTCACACTTGCTTTCATATTAGCCAATCTGCTAGGTATGAGGTGGTACCTCAGAATTGTTTTGATTTGCATTTCTCTAATTATGAGAGAACACTTTTTCATGTGCTTATTGATAGTTTTTGATTTTGTTATCTGAAAACTGCCTATTCATGTCCCTTGCCCATTTATCTATTGGGAAATGGCTTGATTTTTTTTTTTTGGTACAACTGACTTAGCTCCTTATAAATTTAAGAAATCAGACCTTTGTGAGAGGTTTTTGTTATAAAGATTTCTCCCCCAATTTTTTGCTTTCCTTCTAATTTTGGTTTCATTGGTTTTGTTTGTAAAACACTTTTTAATTTAATGTAATCAAAATTATTCATCTTATATTTTGTAATATTCTCTATCTTTTGCTTGGTCTTAAATTCTTTCCTTTCCCACAGATCTGAAGTGTATAGTATTCTTATAGTTTCCTTCTTTATATTTCAGTCATTCATCCATTCTGAATTTATCTTGGTGTAGAGTATGAGATGTTGACCTAGACATAATCTCTCATATTACTGTTTTCCAATTTTCCCAGTAGTTTTTGTCAAATAGTGGGTTCTTGTCCCAAAAGCTGGGATCTTTGAGTTAATCAAATGCTATCTTGCTGAGTTTATTTACCCCAAGTCTATTCCATTGATCCTCCCTTCTGTCTCTTAGCTAGTACCATATTGTTTTGATGACCACTGCTTTATAATACAGTTTAAGGTCTGGTAATGCTAGGCCTCCAAACAATTTTTTATTAGTTGCCTTGATATTCTTGATCTTTTGTTCTTCCAAATGAACTTTGTTATAATCTTTCTAATTCTATAAAAATATATTTTGGTAGTTTGATAGGTATGGCACTGAATGAGTAAATTAATTTGAGTGGGATTTTCATTTTTATTATGTTAGCTCATCCTACCCATGAGCAATTAATGTTTTTCCAATTATTTAGATCTCGTTTTAATTGTGTGGAAAATGTTTTGTAGTTGTGTTGATATAATTCCTGTGCTTGTCCTGGCAAAAACATTCATAAATATTTTATATTATCTAGGGTGATTTTAAATGGAGTTTCTCTTTCTAACTCATACTGCTAAGTTGTGTTGGAAATATATAGAAATGCTGATGATTTATGTGGGTTTATTTTGTATCCTGCAACTTTGCTAAAGTTGTTGATTATTTTCTTTAGCTTTTTAGTTAATTTTCTAGGACTCTTTAGGTAGACCATCATATCATCTACAAAGAATGAGAGTTTAGTCTTCTCATTGCCAACTTTAATCCTTTCAATTTCTTTTTCTTTAACCCTTCTATTTTATGAGTAAGTCCAATACATTAATATTTTAGGTCATGATTATTATATTTGGTTTTTCCTTCTACCCTAGAATCACAGATTATAAATTCCTTGAAGGCAGACACTGTTTTATTTTTGCCTTTTTGTTCCCAATACCTAGCACAGTGGCTGGTACAGTTAATACATAAAACACACTTCCTTATCATAGATTTGAGTTACAAGGAAGGCACTGCAAAGTTTTTCTAGTTCAATATAATTTTCTTTTTATAGATAAGGAAACTGAGAGGTAAGTAATTTCCCATTGTTTCAAAGAGAGTAAGAAGCAAAGTTCTTAATCTGGGGAAGAGGAAGGGATTCAAAACCTTTTTTTGGTTAGCCATCTTGGCTACGCTTTGTTTTGCTTCACACAATCTTCCCTTCTCCTCCTACGCTCCAATGCCCTCATCTTCCACTCCTCATCTCCCCCATTCTTGCAAAATTTTTTTTTCTATTTCCCCCTCTATAATATTGTTTTGCTTTCCTTTTCTTTACCCATCTCTTACCTCTGAATGGCATTGAGTACCTAAATATCCATAACTAATGTCAATATTGCAATAAGTCAAAAGAATGGTAGAGGCTATAAATTACCCATGAAATTTGTACTTGGATTGAAATATTTTACATTTAATGACAGAACAATAAAACTGCTTCATGTATAAAGAGTACAACAATCTCACTTTTCTCCATCCATCATGTTGTGATGGACATTTTAGAAAGGATACGTATGCCATTCATGCCTGAAATTTTGAAGTCATCAATTAACTGTACAACCATGTCTTTGTTTGGGTCACTTGGGTCACTTTCACGAACCTAAGAGGAAAAAAAGTATGAAAATACTTTTGAGAGAATAACTTTAAGTTAATCCTAATTTTTTAAAGTTAAACTATGTTTTAAAGGTATAGTTTAATAAAAACTGATACTTCAAAATCATAAAAAGAAATTCTGGGTTAATATATTCTAATAAAATAAAATTAAAATAGACCGAGTTTTGATGCCATTAATTTTTCTTGTCATTAAGATAAACTTTGATAATACTTACACATTTAAGCAACTTTATTTCATCCAAGGCTGTCTCTGTATAATGCTGGGCACTTTTTACAACCTTCATTGCCACAAATCTTTTCCCCCTTAAAAATAAAACAAAGTGCTCTATTTTAAGAAAAGAAACCATGGCATCAGTACTAAAAACAATTTAAGAAGAAAAATGCAAATGCAAAATCTCCTTCCAAAGAGAATTACAACTGAGGAGGTAGGTAATTTAGAAAAGGTTTTCTTAACATTCCCTCCTAACTACACATCTTTGAGTGAAACTTGCCTGACCACTTGCTGAAAAATACTATGGACAGAATTCCTGTTCAGATATAATTTTGTCCTTCTATAATCTCCATTTTAGCAAGATAAATTAATATATTTAAGTAGGAAGCCAAACACATAAAGAAAAAATATAGCTCTTACTGCATATCCCAGCATAGCCAGACTGTAGAGAAGTGTCCCCATCCTAGCTTTCTAATAACATGGTAACGGCCATTGAAAAGGTCTCCAATTTTCACAGGATGATAGCCACCTTTTACAAGGAAAAAAATTTTTTTATTAAGTCAGGAAACAAAAACAAAAGTTTCTTCTATTATCTTCAGCATCTGATATGCTATGGCAAAACATAACATGAAATTTGTTGAACACTTTAATTATTTTCATGAAAATTTAAGTTATTTTATCATGAAAGCCTGGTATGGTAGAGTCTGAAAAACTACTGTACTGACGGCAAACATTTTTGTTCAAATAACCTAATGATATATTATTTCTTTAACAAAATTTTATGTTAATTTCAATTTGTTTATAGTAATATATTAAAATAATAGTAGATTTATTCCATGTAGTGATTTGCAGTATCCTGGTCTATCACCTTTTAAGTATTTCTATACTGACAGTCAACATAATTCAGTTTGAGAAATATTCATCAAGAATCTACAACATTTCAAAGCACTGGACAGCTCCTTAATTATCTTTCCAAAACTTCTCACTGACATTGGTATGTACCATCAAGTTTCTAAATGGATATTCTCTTATGAAGAGATAAAATAAAATTGCCTGTAAGCATGCAGAAATTATAGAATAAGAAAGAAAAGAGACCAAAGTGTAGGTATCACCAATTGGCATTTAGCCTGAAGTTCCAATACAATTGAAGAGAGAAGGAATTGTGACTGCAAAGCACCATCAGAATTCTTCAGTGACTTCTAGGGTAACCACTTGGAGCAATATCATACAAAGATGAAGATTTAGATAATGTTGTTTAATATTGGTTTTTGAGTATAGCAACGCTGATTTTATTTAGTTTCTTCATTGATGAAAATTTAGAAAACACTTGTATGTAAATCACAGAATGATTAAAAAAACACTTTAAAAACTGTAAAACATCATGAAACTTGAAGTATAATGACATCTATTATAAATTTCTCCCCCCAAATATAATAATAATAATAATAATAATGCATTCAACAGTCATTTATAAGACACTGGTGCTGGCATGTTGGGGATATAAAAACATTTTTAAGCAATCTTTTACCCATAGGACCTTGAATTCTATCGGAGAAAACTAACATGAAAACAGATTAGTCAATACAAAATAATTTTCTATAGGACAGTACTAATACTTAAGTGATTTAATATGGCTTTATTTAAGAATGGTACTTGAACTGAGCCTTGAAGAAAGCTAGGGATTCCAAGAGAAAGTCAAGGCATATAGAATAGTCTGTACAGAAGGACAGGAACAGGAGATAGAACAACAATGCAGGCAAGTGTGAGTAAGCCAGTTTGGCTGTTATTTAAAGTATATGAAGAATAATATGGTAGCAACTGCCTTCATAATTCTTTTGTGAAAGGTGTCTTGGCACTCTATCCTTTCATTAATTCTAATCCCAAAACATATCTCTACTTCAGATTATAGTTTAAGAGCCAGAAGGGATCTCAGCAGTCACCTAGTTGATCCTATAGATGGGAAAAATGAAGTTGAGAAATTATTTGACTTATCCAAAGCCACAGTGGTCATAAACAAAACCAAAATATGGACGTATGTCCTGTCCTCTAACTTGAAATCCTAGGCTATCTCCAGGGCACTACAATGACATGCATAAAATCTTATCGATATCACCTTCATGTTAAAGATTGGGTTAAAAATTTCAAAATGGCAAATGAAGAAAAATCATTTATTCAAAAGCCAGGTTGTCATATTGTATATTTTATAGAATTGATATTGTGTGCTTTTACTCCATATGGAGGATAAAAATTTTTTGTTGTTGTTGCTAAGATAAAAAATATTTTTGAATCACAGTCTGAACTAAATGTTCTAAAATTAAAGCTGGAGGACACCAAAATTTTAAATGGTATTAAACTATAATTTTTTAACTTTAGAGAGCATTAAAGCATCAGTTCCTGTAGGAAGGTAATTTTATTTTGTTGTTAGGGTGTGGAAAACCTGGATTCAGATGTAGTTTCTGGTGCTTACCAGAATATAACCAAAAAAAAGTGAATCATTATCTCTTTGTATCAAATTTATCTTTAAAATGTAAACAATATCACTTGTGTTTGCTGTAAATTCAAATTATGTAATGTAATAAATTTATAAACCTTAAAATTATGAATAGACTATCAAATGTGTGTGATTGAGAAAATAGTACTAGTGTTGAAGAATATTCCAGTAACTATAAAAATTCCAATATATTATCAAAATAATGAAACCTAGAAAATAAGGAGAAATCAAAATCATCCTCATTATTTGGATTCCTATTGGCATTTATATTTAGTTTGCTTTAAATAAGCCTACAGAAGATGAGTGTATATGTTAAATTTTTATTACAAAAAGCAGTTACTTTATAAACTTATGCAACAGAGTTTAATATAAAGAATGACAGTAATACTTGTCCCAGGTCTGCTTCTATCTGGAATCCATTAAAAAAAAAAGATGTTAATAATCATAATACCACCCTCCCACACAATGCTTAAAAAGCAATTGGAACAACTAGTAATTAAGAGGTGGCATGACATGTACTATAAAGAGCTCAGGATTTGAAGTATCAGAACTAGTGGCTCTGAAGCAAGGTTGTACCACCTCTAGCTATATGATAGTGATTGTCACTTAACTTCTCTGTACCTCAGTTTAATCATTAAGATGAGAATGTTAGACTAAACTATTGCTCAGACCCCTTAAAGCTGTACCATGCTAAGTTCCAAGAGTTTAGAGAGGCTACATTTCACAGTTAATAATAATAATAATAATAATAATAATAATAGCTACACTAAGAAAATAGTCTTCCCAATGGTGTGATGAGGTAAAATATGTGTTCCAATATACTCAATGTATCAAATACAAACTTTTCACATTTAAATATTTATTTTGATCAATGGGAATAATCCTAAACAAGCATTCATTCCTTCCTTCCTTTATGATCCTCCTGCCCACCACTGCATCCTTTGATTGGCTAGGGCCTATCACCATGTGATCACTTGGCAGATTGACCAGCAATGTGGATATTTCATGACATGAATTAAATAAACCAAAGGACAAAAGTACAATGTTATAAAGGACTAACAGAACATTGTAATGATCTCTAAAAATCTTGCAAAAACTCAGCACCACCATAACCCAATTAAAGATCAGTTTATTCATCTGCAGCATGGTACCTGGGCTTGAGCTCCCAAACCACTCCTTCTCTGAATTTTCATTCTCTCACTATCAAGGACGTACACCATCCTTTTTTTCCCCCCTAAAACCCTTACTACCTTCCATCTTGGAATCAATACTGTGTATTGACTACAAGGCAGAAGAGTGGTAATGGCTAGGCAATGGGGGTCAAGTGATTTGCCCAGGGTCACACGCTGGGAAGTGTCTGAGGTCAGATTTGAACCTAGAACCATCTCCCATCTCTAGGCCTGGCTCTCAATCCATTTAGCCACCCTGCTGCCCCACCATCCTTCTTAACACTCAGCTTTACAACATCGAGAACATTGTCTCCCACACACACATTTAATTTTATTTTTCAGTGAAAAAACATTCGCCTAGACTCCATTTCAAAAGAAAAAAAATCATAACAAACATGCATAATCAAGTATAAGAAATTGTCATATTGTTCAGATCCAAAAATATCTCTCATCCTACATCCTGAATCCATCATCTCTCTGTGAGAGAATAAGTATCAAAGGCCAGTGATGGTGAACCTATGGCACATGTGCTGAAAAAGGCACATAGAACCCTCTCTGTGGGGAGGCCTGCTATCACCCACCAAAGCCTGTTACTAGAAATCCAAAAGGGATTCAAGGCAGAGCCATTCCCCTCCACCTCTCCATGGTCCTGAGAACATTCCTCAAATCCCCCACCCCACTGGCCAGCAGAGAATGGGAGCATCCTTCCTCCTCTATCTGGAGTAATAGAGGAGACAGATGTGGCACTCGGTCTTGGGGGTAGGGATAGGTGGGGATCCAGCACTCCACCTCTAAAAGGTTTGTCATCACCAGCATAGATCATCACCAATAGTATGGAATCATGGTTAATTACTACATTGATTAGAGTTCTTAAGTCTTTTTAAATTTTCTTCACGATGTTTTAACTATATACATTGTTCTTATGATTCTTGGACAATGTGTTCTGTATCTGCTCATTCAACTTTTCCCAGATTTCCCTTTTATTACTTCTTTTAGAATAAACATTTTCTATTCCACATATTTAGCATAATTTGTTCGGTCACTCAACTGATAAACACTACATTTAGTTTCTAGTTTTTAAATATATGTGATAGCTTCCTCTTTCTCTGATATCTCTAGGGTATCTGCCTAAACAGGGTATTGGTGTGTTAAAGGCACCACATAGGTTGGTAACTTTTTATGTATGGCTTCAAACTGCTTTCCAAAATGGTTGAAGTAATTTATAGCTCTCCTGATAGGCATAAATGTGCCTGTTTTCCAACATCCCATTAATATTTACCATTTCCTTTTTTTATTCTCTTTGCCAATCTGATTGGTGTAGGGTAGAAATTCAAATACTCATGAATTTACATTTTTAAATTGTTAGTAATGTGGAGCATATTTTCATGTGTTTGTTGTTGAATTTGATTTCTTCCTTTGAGAACTGCATATTCATATTCTTTGACCATTGATGAAATGCAGGATTACTCTTATTCTTAAACATTTGAGTCAATTCCTTATACATAATGGAAAGGAGAACTTTATTAGAAAATTTTGCTCTAAAGATTTTTTTTGCCACAATTAATAATTTCCCCTCTGATCTTACCTATATTCTATTTCTTTGTGGAAACTTTTTTTTAATTTATAAAATTTTGTCCATTTTATATTCTGTGAATGTCTTACTCCCTTGTTGTTCATGATATTTTGTGTTATCCTTCAATTTGAAAAGTATTCCTTCCTTGTTCTAATGTGCTTATGGTATAATTTTGTACCTGGTTGAGAGGTGCTATTATAAACCTAATTTCAGTGAGACTGACTTCTCAATTTTCCCCTCAATTTTTTTTCATATTAGTAAATTATTACTCCAGCAGATGAAGTCACTGAGTTTTATCAGCTACTAGAAATATTTGCTTTTTTACAGTGTAAATTTAATTTGTCATACACATCAACCTTTCTAATTATTTAACTAATATAATTTTGATGTCATTGACTTCTAATATAATTTGATATGTGGCACTTATAGGTCTACTTTCTTCCTGCCCTTTTTGGTTGTTTTTTCAGTATATCCTTTGAGATTCTTAAACTTATATTTCCAGATGAATTTTCTAATTTTTACAAGCTCTACAAAACAATTCTTTGGTAATTTGGTATGTCACTGAATAAATAATCATTTTAGGTAGTAGTATCATTTTTATTATTCTGGCTCAGCTCTATCCATAGGCAACTGATACTACTCCTTTTAATTTAATTCTATCCTTATTTCCAGTGTTTTGTGGCTATGTTTATATAGCTGCTCTGTGTGCCTTGGCAAATATTTTGTACTTTTTGTAGCTATTTTTAATTGAATTTCTATATATTTTCATTGGGTTTTGTTGGTAATATATAGAAATGATATAATTTATGTAATTTATAATATATCCTATAACTCCACTGACGTTACTCTTTCAATTAATTATTTAGTTGATCATCTAGGTTTTCTAACTAAACATCTAATTATAACATCTTCAAAAAATATGTTAGTCTTTCCTTTTTGCCTATGTCTTTATTCCTTCCATTTCTTTTTCCTGTATTATTGCTATAGTCAGAACTATATGAAAGAACAGTAGCAAAAATGAACATCTTTGCTTTTCCCCTATCATTTTAAAGGCTTCCAGATGATCCTCATGACATTTGTAATGCTGGCTCTTATTTTTATTCTTACCATATTAAAAAAGGATTGATTTATTCCTATATTTTCTAGGGTTTTTTTTTTAAGAAATTGGTGTAGTACTTTGTCAAAACTTTTCCCTACATTTATTGATTTAATCATAGCTTTTATTGTTCTTGTTATTAATTTGGTTATGTTTATAGTTTTTCCTCAATACTGAACCAACTTTGTATTCCTATATAAATCCAATCTGGTCAAAGTGTATAATCTTTTTTATATGTGGCTTGGACCTCTTTCTGGACATTTGGTTTAAAATTATTGTGTCACAAGGAATATGGTTCTACAGGGATTTTTTTCCCCCTGATTTGACTCTGGTTTAGGTATCAAACTATTTTGTATCATATTAGGAATTTGGAAGGATCCATTCATTTCTTTTTTTAAAACAGTTTTTGTAATATTAGAACTAAATGTTCTTTGAATTTTTAATAAAGTGCACTTTTAAAACCTTGTGGTCCCACTATTTTGTTTTTTATTTTTCCTTTAGGAGCTCATAGTTTATTAAATAAATTTCTTTTTCTTGCTAGGTGAAATCCTCTATTTCTTGTTCTATAAATATAAGCATATTACATATTTGTAAATATCCATTTAATTTATATTACCAGTTTTAGAGGCATACAGTTGAGCAAGATAGTTTTTAATAATTTACTTTATTATTCATTTATTGTGAGTTCTCTTTCAGTTTTGATGACAAAAACTTGGTTTCGTCAATCTTTTCTTTATCAAATTACCAGTTTATTTTAGAGCAGTATTTAAAACACAAGAATCTAATTTTATTTATTAATTCAATGTATTTTGGCTTTCAATTTTGCTAACTTATTCCTTGATTTTTAAGAAACTCAATTTTTGTGTTTGAGTATAATAAATTGTTGGTTTTCTAGTTAGAGTATTTTTCAGTTGCATGCCCAATCTGTTGATAACTTCTTTCTCTCTTTTGTGGAAAAAAAGTGTTTAGAGAAACAAACTTTCCCCTAAAGACTGTTTGAGTACATGATAAAAATTGTGACTTGTTCTTAGAGTGTTTAAAGAACATATTTTAGGAAACTATCTTTTGTTTCTATGACCTGTTCTGTGATCCATCGATTCTTCCCAATGAAGTTATTTAGTCTCCAATTAATTTTTAATCTTTTTAGACATTTTATTGAATATAGTTTTTATTATACCATCATTAGTAAAGCCTGTGCTAAATATTTCTGCATTTGAGAGACTTTGAATGTCATACTACAGATCAATTTTTTGTAAAGTTGCTACATACAACTGAGATACTTTTTAGTCCCATTCAATAATCACCAGATATCTATAAAACCTAACTTTTCAAAAATTTCTAAGTCCTTAATTTCCTTCTTATTTAATTTTAGACAGATCATTTAGCTCTAACTGAGGTATACTGAGGTCCCTCAAAGTTATAGTTCTACTATCAGTGACCCCTGATAACTAGTTTATTTTTATCTTAAAATTTTAGATACAATGTCATTTGGTTTGTATAAATTAAGTAATGATATTCATCTTTGCCACTTTGCAGTTTAATGTAATTTCCTTGTTTATCTATTCAATAAAGTCTATTTTTGCTTTCAACTTTAACAAAAGAATAATTCTTAACATATTTTAAATTCAACTGAAGCATTATAGATAGTGCTTCAGTCTCCCAGTTTTTTTCTCAATTCCTCATTGTCTCTTACCCTAATTTCCAGTTTTCAAAGTTTGCCATTTCCACCTCCTTCACAATATTTTCTGCATTTACTCCGTTCTCTCCATCTATATAACATCTACCTCTAATTCAGGATTCACCAATTCTGGACCATACTTCAAAAGTTTCCATATTCATCTGTTTCCACTCTCTTTTGAACGAAACCATCCCACATATAGCTTACCCAGATGATTTCTTTAAAGTGACAGTGTCACCATATCATTAGCTTTCTCAATAAAATTCAGTGGTTCCTTATGAGGTCTGAGTTCAAGTAATAATTACTCTGGCATTTGTTTAAACATCATTATAACATGTGTAAGATTAAAATTAATATTCAATAACACTAAGTACTATATTTATGTGATTTATTAATAATCACGTGAAGTAAAAGAAATAAAAGACAAAAGTAGAAGGGAAGTTTTTCCAGCTGCATTTGTCCAAAAAGAGAGAGAGGGATGGGGTTACACACAAAACTTTTTCTCTAAAACACAAAAATGTAACATAATAAGGAAAGTGGGATACTGGGAACTAGAGTCCTGGGGAGAAGATTCTAATTACACACCTAACACCAGCTTACTTTTCTGGCTTGATCACATATTATTCCCACTGTTTATGTACTCTACAGTCAAACCATACTACCCCCTTCTTATTGCTCCTCATATGCAATACTCCTTCACCATGCCTTTGCATTGACTATGTCTTAAATGTAATTTTTCTTCAACTCTGCTTCTTTGAATACATAGTTTTTTTCAAGTTCCAGTCCAATGCCATCTTCAATTTAACAACATTCTTGGACCTTCTAAATGTTAGTATATCTCCTCTCAAAAACTGCCTTTATTTTGTACAGACCGATATATATGTATATTGGATATATCTTCCTGAATATAATGTAAGTCCTTTGAGGGTAAGGACTATTTTGCTTTTATCTTTGCATCCCCAGCATTTAAAACTGTGCCTAATACAACAAAGGAAGAAATATAGCTGAGAACTTCTCAATACGTAAAATGGTGCAGTAGATGGATTTTGAGTAAGAAGTCTTAGATTTAAATTCTACCTGTGATGTTTACACTTCTGCAAAGCAGTAAAAACTAAAAAATGAGAAGATTGGATGAGATGACTTCAAAGATCCATGCTCTAAATCTAAAATCTCATAACCCAATGAAGAAAAAGAATCCATCAGGTGAATATAAGAAAACCAACTCCAATAAGACTATATGTATGCTATCTTTTCCAATAACATGTAATGACAAATGTGCTTTTGCATTCTTTTTTTTCTTAAACCCTTACCTTCCATCTATTGATTCCAAGGCAGAAGAGTGGTAAGGGCTAGGCAATGGGGGTCAAGTGACTTGAGAGCCAGGCCTAGAGATGGGAGGTCCTAGGTTCAAATTTGACCTCAGCCACTTCCCAGCTGTGTAGCCCTGGGCAAGTCCCTTGACCCCCATTGCCTAGCCCTTACCACTCTTCTGCCTTGGAGCCAATACACAGTATTGACTCCAAGATGGAAGGTAAGGGTTTAAAAAAAAAAGAAATGCTTAGCAATTCAAAAGTGTGTCTTACTTTCAATAATAGAAATTTTAAAGTTAAAAAGAACAACAGTCAGTAAGAGCTGAAAACATCATGTGACTAACCTATCCAATGTCCAGGCATATTAACTAGATAGATATTTGCCACTGAAATGAGTATATGGGTCTATACCATTGAAGGGGAAGGGGAACTCTGAATATATAAATGAATGATTAATATTTAGTTTATGTAGTGCCATAATGGAAATCTAAGTTCAAATCTTGACTTATTTAGATGACCTTGAATAAAGCATTAAATATTTCTCAGCCTCAAGTTCCTTGTTATTGTAAAAATGAGAATTTAAAATCTCTCCTGTCTATCTCACAGCGTTACTGTCAAGCTGAAATAACATATGATTTGCAAAGTGTGAGAGAAAAAGCAAGATGGTAATCAAGAGTGATGAGTTTTAAATAATAAAGACATGTATCTGATGCAAGTTGTGTGTTTGTGGACAAGTCAATTAATTTCCCTCAAAGTTAGGAAACAATACTTATGAACTAAGTAACAGACAGATTTCAATCTGCATTGATAATTAATAAAATCCCAGATTTATCACATATTTATTGATATATACAAAGCCTGGGGAATAAAGTTAGTTTTGATTACCTCCCTAATGTCATCTTCTACCTCAAAAAATGTTCAAATTATATATAAAGAAAAAGTTCTCCATAAGAGACAGTACATTCTGTTTTTTTTAGATTTCAGTTCTCAAAAAAATTCATGTGAAAATAGTTAATGCTTAGTAGATATTGCTTCTTGATAAGGAGGAAGTTTTCTTGAAAGGGATTAAAAAACAATATGAAGAGTAAGTTCTGTCATCTCTGAAGTGTAAACAAGTAAGAATTAATTTATCCAAACAGACAAAATGGGAGGTCTTTTTGCAAATTTATAGAGTTTCAAAATATAGAATAGAGATTTATTAAATATGGAGAATGGGGTGAATGAAAACTCTGGGATGGTGATCCAGAAAAGAGAAATAGGCAAATTTAAACTATATGGAAGGGATAAATTAAATAAATGCTGACATATAACCTATTAGATTGGCTAAAATGACAGAGAAGGAAAATGACAAATGCTGGAGGAGATGTGGAAAAATTGAGATGCTAATGTACTGATGGAATTGTGAACTAGTTCAACCATTCTAGAGGATTACAATTTGCAATTATATGTAAAGACTTTGGTCTAGAAATACCATTACTAGGTATGTATCTTAAGGAGATCAAAGAAAAAGTAAAAGAACCTATTAGTACAAAAATATTCATGGCAGTTCTTTTTATGGTATCAAAGAAATGGACATTGAGGAGATGTAACAAGATGGTTTTAAAGTTCAAAACCTCCAAGGGGTGGTGCAGAGGACAACACCTGGCATAAATGTCCTACATGAATTATGTACTCTATATGACACCTAATACCATGAACTACCCTTATTCTGATATATTTTTGCCCTTTGAATTCACATTCTCATTGTTCTCCTCTGACCTCAGGAACAAAGTTCCTGATTCATACTTTCAACTATCTACTATATATTTCTCTCCAGATACTCTAGTAATACCTCATCATTTTAAAAATAAATTAATCCTCTTGTTCTTGCTCCTCAAACTATCTCAAAATTGTCCCATCTGAAGCTTCTCTATTTCCATTAAGGCCACTATTATCTACCAATTCTTGTAATATTGGAATTATAATTGATTTATCCATCTTCCTTACTCTATACATCTAATTAGCTGCTAATTTTTGTCAATTCTACTTTTATAATGTCTTTCCCATTCAAATTCTACTTTCATTCCTACTATACCCACTGTAGCTCAAAGAAGCTGTTTTATTTTCTAATTTAAATCATTTTTTAAATCTCTTAATAATCTTCTTTCCAACCTAGGTCTTCTGCATTCAGGTCTTCGCATCAGTTTCCTAGCCAAAGCAGAGACCAGGTGTGATCAAGCCAAACTGAACTATTTTCCTTCCAACATTCTTTATTTGCTATTTCCAATCTCCATGAGTTTAAACACACTATCCTCCATGCCTGAAATGGACTAATTATTCCACTCTGTTTTTTGGTGAGGAGGGTGTCTCTCCCAATTATTAAAGACCAATTTAAGATGTCACTTTCATTAAGCTAAAAAAAAAATCACCAACAATTCCAAAAAATATTATTTCTGCTTCTTCAAATTTCTCACAGCACTTTCCATGGAGTTTCTCTTCTACTAACCTTAAATATAAAGATAACTAATATCTTCCACCACCAATCTGAATCTGTAAGGTCCTTGATACATTAGTGACATACCTAATCTATACTGTCAATCTGTAGCCCACAGCAGATATATAATATATGTTTGGTGAATTAAATAGTGTCTTCTATTTTGGGGGTAGTCTATGTGTGGATCTTTGAGGTAATAGAAAGATTGCTCTTATTTTGTGTTTCTTACCTTTCCATTGGGTGAGGAAAAAGAAGTTACAGGTTAATTAAATGATCACTTAGTAAAGTTTGGGAAGAATTTCAACAAATCTACCACTTATTCAGAAAGTCTCCTCACTGGCTAAGAATAGCTTAAAGTTGGAATAATGAACCAAATAGCAGGGATAATCAGAATTATAGCCAACCATTAAGAAAATCAGTTCTGCCCTGTTTCCAATAAAGAACACACTAAAAGCTTACTGAAGAAAACTGAGATTTGAATTACAGAAAATACTATCAAATTTAACTATCCAATGTCCTAAATTCTTCAAAATCTCTCTCATATTAAATTACCTCATTTAATAACACACTTAGACAATCTAATCTATCTTGTTCCCAGAAGTGCCTTCACTGATTTTAGAATTAACATTATGTTCTATGTCTTTGTGACAAAGATTGTTTTTGTCACAAAGACTCAGAGTATAATTTCATAATTTCAAGAGCATAAAGGCTCTTGAAAGAGAGCATCTGCATCTTCTGTAAAACTGTAGTTGAAGATACTATCTAGTATATTATCATCAGCTTCCTTAATCAAAGAAATACATGATAAAATTTTACTGGACTATATTTCCAAGAAAAAACTTTTCTCTACAAATTGATATATTTTGGAGGAAGAGAGCAAATTTTGAAACATAAAATGTTTCCCTTTGTTCTTTAGCTATCAGGAAACAATGAGACAAATTCAATGCCTAACCACAGTAATTAGCTCATTGCAAGTGTTGGCTAATGGTTACTTGCTATGCTCCTATTATAGGGTTTCTTGTTTTTTTCTTTCTTGTTGTTTATATTACTTTGCACTTTGTGTGTCATGCCAAATTCTTTTTTTTAAAGGGTGTACAATAGAAACATATAGATACCTCTCTGCTTTATTCAGATGTTCCCTTAACGCTTCCTTTAAGTTTTAGTTTTATTAGTCAGATCAAAAGTTTTAAAAATGAGGAGGCAGCTGGGTAGCTCAGTGGATTGAGAGCCAGGCCTAGAGACAGGAGGTCCTAGGTTCAAATCTGACTTCAGACACTTCCAGCTGTCAGACCCTGAGCAAGTCACTTGACCCCCATTGCCTAGCCCTTACCACTCTTCTGCCTTAGAGCCAATACACAGTATTGATACCAAGAAAGAAGGTAAGGGTTTTAAAAAATTTTTTTTGAAATGAGACAACAGGAGAGAAAAAAGATTATATGTAAAAGTTTAGAAATTTAAGGAAGTCAAATCTATATTCTCCTTACTGATCATGTCACTCTATGTAAAAAAAAAAGCTACACAAAACTGAAAATAAACAAAGTAAAAGTGCTAATAAAAGAAATAATTCTACAAATAGGGAATGTTCATAGACTGATGCTAAAACAGGAAATGTAAAGTCAAAGAAATTTAGTACAGAACACATTCCCCAATCTGCCACCCCCTTAAAGCGTCTTCCTTTAATAAAATACAGGAAAAAAATTCAGACAATAGTTATTGTAAATTTTTGCATTTCGTATTTGAATTAACCTTTGCAGTAATCTGCAGGGTCTTCTTGCTCTTCATCATCAGATCCCAGAATTTCCTCTTCTGGTTCTGGTGGTGCTGGTTCTGGTAGAGGTGGTGGTGGAGGTGGTGGTGGTGGAGGGGGTACAGAGGGAGCTTTTTGTTGCGGCTCCGGCCTGAAAATAGAACGTGTATATAATTACTTAGAATCTAAGTTTTCATCATGAACATAACTTGAAAAAGTTGATCAACAGTGAAAAAAAAAGTTCAATTCTGTCTGAAAATTTTGAGACATCACTGATAATAATCATTTGCTTTTGTGGAGTTTTTTTTGCCACTGAAAAGTCAAAATTGTTATATGCTAACAGAATCATAAAACTTAAGAAAAATATTCCACAGACACAAGAAAGAACAAAAAAAAATGCTGACTCTTACTGAAGAAACCAACTCTTTAGGATAAGTTATGGGATTCTTTGGGGCAGGTAGGTGGCACATTGGACAAATTGCTGGGTATGGAGTCAGGAAGAATTGAGTTCAACTCTAGGCTCACTTACTAGCTCAAACACTGAGCAAGTCATTTAATTTCAGTTTACCTCAGTTTCATCACCTAAAATATGGAATAATAAAAGCACCTACACCTAGCAGGATTGCTGTGAGGAATAACAATAAGATAATATTTATAAAGCACTTGACAGAGTCTGGAAACAAAGTAAGCACTGATATAAATGCTGATTCTCTTCTGTTCTTCCCTCACCTTGCTGAAAAGAAATATGTCAAACTTAGTCAACAAGAGATACGGGACCCACATGCATTTTATTAGTGTCCAGTAGTTATCTACATACTGTAGGAGTAGATTTAGACAAGAAATATTAAAGGACAAAAGCCAGAGAAAAGCAGTAGGAACATTAATGTAGATGAGAACCTGAATCAAAGCCATCAGTATGGCTTTGATTTAGATTTTGGGACATATTAAGGAGAATGTGATTTCCTTGCCATAAGGGATTACTTCTTTTTTTTTCTTTTTATCCTAGGGCCAAGCACAGTACCTGGCAAACAGATGATTAATAAAAGTTTGTTGAATAAGCATGGAGGCATTCAGATGCAGAACAGATATAGTTTATCTTTCTAGTGTGTATTTCTAGAATGTGACAAAGTCTGCTGCAATGTTAAACCTGTTATCTCCACTCAGTTCCACTAAATTCATATGGGAATTAAAGATAATTCCATAAAGTGAAAAATATCTTGAGGACTATGAAGTTCTAGGCAAAAAAATAAAGGATGTGGAAGCAGAGGTAGGATTTTATCTTTTCTTCCAACTAACTGTTGGAAATTTAGAAAAGAAAAGAGATGGGGGGAAAGAATAGAGAAATAAGTAAATGAAGTCAAAAAATGGAATTAGATTTCTCATCCAGAGTTAGCAAATTACCATTTCCTTTTAGTCTGATCCACACAATTCAGTTCCAGGTTGAGTCCGAAAAGAAAAGAGCAAAAAACAAAATAAAACCCTTTTATTGCTCTTAGTCCCTACACTCATCCTTTATCCACAAAAAACAAAATAAAACCCTTTTATTGCTCCTAGTCCCTACACTCATCCTTTATCCACAACTCTACCCTATTTCTCCTCAGGCATTATGCTACCTTCTCCTTTCATTGTGCCTTCAATAAGTTTATTCTATAATAAGAATGTTGCCCTTCAGTTAAGACTTTCATTAACATACTATCTTATACTCCTGAAAAACTAGCTTCCTCCAGAAAACATTCTCTTCATTATCTTCTATCTTGCCTGCCATTCGGTCTAATACTGAGTCAAAAAGATTTAAATAAATAAATATATATATATATATATATATATACTTTTTTTTTAAATAAATATAGACTCCTTGGTCCACAATGCCTCATTTCTAGGTGGATCTCTGCTGCCAATGCACTGAAAATTCTTTTTCTTTGAGATTTAGTTCATCAGAGTGCACCATTTTATTTTAATTAGACACAACTATTAGGTCACTGTTCTTTCTCAAGAAGTTTAGTATCTGTCTCACTCTTCCTTTTTGAACTTAACCCCCTGACTTATACTTCATGATTTCAACGTATATACTATACCTCCCCAAATACTGTGGCCTCCCAATTCATCAATATAAACTCCCCTAATTTGGAAATTTGCTTGACCTCATCAGCACATGGGATGATCAACATCACCTATAATATTATGCTTCAGAATTCTGATATTTCCTCTGATCACTCTCAACTCCCACCTCTGTCTCTTTGGCTCTCCCATTTTTTTAATCTATTTCTTTTTCTTGACTGAGATCATCAAAGCCCTCAATTTCTATCTCAGTTTTCCTTGTTTACTACCCTATCCTTTTTAAAGCTGACCCTATAGTTCAAATATAATGCCCTTTACCCAGACCCCTTGAACTCTCCTATTTATGCTTTCCCAAATCCCAATTTTAACTTTATTTCTGCCTTCTCCCTCAATTGTACTGACTGGATCTAGTAGAATATTATATTACCTAAGGCCAACTGGATCCTTACCACTGAGTAGCAGTATTTTTATTTTCCCTATCACATTCCAAACCTCTTCTCTCTTCAATCCATCTAAATCACTCCTCCTCTCTAAGGAGATGTCACTTTGAACTTTACTAAAAAAATGAATGCATTTCATAATGAGTTCCTGATTCTTCATTGTTTACCAAAAAATCCTTCATTCCCCTCATTTGATTCTTTTTTCCTTTTAAATTTTTGTTATATATTTAGTAACAATTGACAACAACGTTTAAACAAATGCAAAAAAAAAACTTATATGCAAAACCACAAATTCTAAATTGCTTAAAATTTGTTTAAAAATGTGTGAATTATATATATGTGTGTGTGTACAAATATATACACCTTTGCTTTTGAGTTCTCTCTGGATTTATTTTACTTTGATACTTTTTTTCTCTTGATTCTGTGGCTATGATCCTTCTCTTTTCAAAGACATCTACATCTGTATTCCTTAACCTTGTCCATTAGACTAATGCTTATTAGCTCCTCTTCTCTTCTATTTTCATTTACTAGTTCCTTCCCTTCTGCAATCACACACATCCAAGTTTCCCTCAATTAGGAAAAAAAAACCTTCAGCCATTCCCCCAAACTATAGTCTCATCATTTGCTTTCCTTTTACAGCTAAATCCTGGAAAGAATTGTCTACATTTTTTGTCCTCACTCCCTCATCTTCCACTAAGTTATCAAAATATTTCTTATCTTATTTCCATCCCAAATACTGGACAGGAATGGCTCTCCCTTAGCTCCCAAAGACCATTCAATTACAAAATCCAACAATCTACAATGCTCATCCTTTTTTTTTTTTAATAATTGTTGGCCTGTGAGATTGCTCTCTTAAGTTTTCTACCTACCTATATATTGTTGTTCAGTCATTTTTATTTTATTTCAGTCATCCCCATCTTCATATGGGGTTTTCTTGGCTGAGATAGTGAAACATTTTGCTGTTTCCTTCTCCAGCTCATTTTGCATATATGGAAACCGAGGCTAATAAGGTTAAATGATTTGTCCAAGTAACCTAAGGCCAGATTTGAACTCAGTAAGATGAGCCTCCAGGCCTGACACTCTATATCACTTCCTAATGTGTCCTGGAGAATGATAAATCATCTTTCAATACTTAATATAGGTGTTCCCAAAGGTTATATAAACTGGGCCTTTATTTCTCTATATAACATTCACTCTCTCTTAGTGGCCTTGTCAACTCCAATGTTGTAATTATTATCTTTTATGAAAATGACTCTCAGGATGTAATACAGAAGGTAAATAGTAATCAGTCACTTTCAAATTATAACTAAAGATTTCAAAAGAATTTGGTATCATAATTCAAATATCACTCTGACTTTTATTTTATGGTAACAATACAAAAATATTATTTTTTTAACTCTAAAAATTCTTTCTACCCTAAAAACATAATGCCAAAAATAAAACCTAGGGTTGAGAATAGGCAATGTAGCAGTTATACTACTTTCCTAAAGGGAAGGTATGGATTCAAAAGGCTGAAAGAAAAGCCTCCATGACCTAAATAAACATAGAAAATGCAATAAGTCCACTTGTGAAATTTGTTTAATCAGAAGGATGCTAAAAATAAAATGTTTTTCCACAATTTAACTAGACATACATATTTTTTCTAGACTATAGTCATCATAAGATGTCAAGAGAATGCTAAAATACGTAAACTGTTAGTAAAATATTTAAATTAGATTATAGTATTTTTGCTTAAAGCCTAAGAAATAGTTTTAAAATACCTTTTAAACAAAGTCAAAATGTGAACATCCAGATTTATCAAAAAAGATGTTAAAAGATAAAGTGGTTATGTAATTCTGTACCAGTCACCTCTCTTTGGGTCTCCAGTTTTCTTATCTGTAAGATAAGGGAATTAGATGAGTCTCTAAGATCCCCTCTAATTCTAAAAACTAAATGCTGTGAATATTGATTTTATAAAAAGCATTGCCACAGAAAGCCTTATTTTAACTTTTAAAAGTTTTATTGAAGTCTTTTCTTTCACATCAGATATATTTCTAGATCTGCCACTTCCCTGAACACTACTTAATTCCACTTAAAAAAAAATTAAGTAAAACCAAGTAACATAATGATATCTGAGGGCATACATAATAGTCCACATCCCTCGTCTACCAATTCCCCAATAAAAGAAGACATATACTGGAATGCCTTAAATAACAAATTTAAATAGGCATTGGATACATTCAACTAGTCCCATCCAACCCCACACCTGTTCCCTATAGGGTAGGTACTACTCCCAAAAGGAAGGGTATAATGTGTGGATCTGTAGTTCATGAATACCTACAGGTGAGGTTCCCCTTAGCTGGTAAACACAATTAGCTCAAAATAAAATAAAGTCTTGGTATTCTTAATTGAAATTTTCTACCTCTTATTATTCAAGGATCATTTGAGACTAAATATTTTTAAACAGAAACTTTTAATGAGTTTGAGCATAAAACAAGTATTTTTCCACATCTTAACAAAACCATACACAAATCAACCATAAGTTTTAGTCATGGCTAACTTCTTCATACTTGGTGAAGTAGCCTGTTATAGTAGAAAAAATACTGTACTCTGATACAGTACATCTCAGATGAGTCTCTGGTTTGATTGTATGATTTTGAAAGTTTAACAAACTGAGACTAGGCTTCCACTTACATAAAATATAAAAGGAATACAATAACTCTCTTGAAGGATTGTCGTAAGAATTGAATTAAATCATATAGAACAAATTTTATACATTAAAACACTAAATAAGTTATGATTATCAGTGGGAATAAACAGTTATGCACAAATAGAAAAGTATATATGCAATCTCAGAATAGGATTTTCACTGATAAGGCAAAGGATATAATAAAGTTAATTTTTCCACAATATTTTTGAAAAACAAAAATAGCTACCATCACCATACAAGTTCTATATGCAGAAATTTTCATACTTCATCATTTTCCTTAAGTTCAATATTTTAATTCCAAAACATTGATATTCAACAAGATAGTTCCCTGTCATTGAAGAGACTTTTATTAATTTAATTAATTAAAGAAAATTCACCAGTCCTACACAAGGATCTCTGACACTTCATCATGGTATGCAAGCAAACCTTGGATCTCATTGGCTATATAGAAGAAAACAAAGTCAGGGTGGTTTTAGCATGCCAGAAGAGCTTGGTATTATAGAAGAAATGAAGTGTTAATTATACCAGCAGCAACTTCATGAGAAATGATTTGCATACAATGATAAAAAAAATAAAGAAAAATTTGAAATGGCCATCGCTTCCACTCATATATAATGACAAGTAGAAGAAAAAGGAAGAAAAGGAACTAAGGGTCACACAATTTTACTCCCTTTTCTTTTTAAGTAGTATCAGAGTTAGGATTAAAATCTGTGTCTAATAGAATTCAAACCTAAAAATGTGCCTCAATCTAATGGAACCCTTATCTGCTTCTGAAGTGACAATGGCAGAATGCTAGATATAGGGACAGAGGTTACTAAGAATTTAACCAGTGTATAAATGTTAAATTGGTTCCTAATACTCAAAATGTGCTGTCTTCTGAGTTGACATGCTATATTTAAAGAGTCACAATGTAGCATTATTGCTATAAACTCTACCAGAAGAAAGTTGCTCCTAAATGGAAAGATGCCCCACAAATATTCTCTAAAGAGGCAAAAGAGAGAGTTGGAAGAAATAGTTTTTATCCTATACCTTTAGGTGACAAGAGACATTTTTCATGAGATATCTGGTAATCTTGTTTTTACATGGTTCACAAAAAGCTTATGATTTGTTTTAAAAAGACCATCATAAACAATTACAACTTATGTACTAATGTAAGAACACAGAGAAAGAAAAGATAGAAAAATTAGAGGAATAAGTCCTTGTATATTAAATTTAATATACAAATTAATAATTCACATGCATAGGGGGCAAAAGGTGAATATAAAGATGAATATATTAACAAAGGAACAGCAGAAGGCAAGCCTTAATAAAAAAAACTATATATATATATATATATATATATATATATATAGAGAGAGAGAGAGAGAGAGAGAGAGAGAGAGAGAGAGAGAGAGAGAGAGAGAGAGAGTTAGGACATTGGACATAGAAAGCACTAAATGACATCAAACACACAAAAAAGGAAAACATGTTTTGACAGAAAAAGACTTCTTAATAACATAGGAATCATCTACAAATAAGCTATCTATCTATGAGAAGAGGAGGCATGACATAGTGATTAGAGTCGAGACCTGGGTTCAAATCCTACATCAGATAATTACTAGCTATGTGACCCTTATAATAGGGAAGTTTGAGAGATGGGATAAGATGGATTCTATTGGGCCTTATAACACCCTGGATAAAAGTTACTTGTCTCCTCTATGCCTCAGTTTCCTAATGTTGAAAATAAAGTAATTGAATTAGTTGATTTCTAGGTCCTTTACAGCTATAACTCTATGATTCCAAAATCTTATAGGAAAAACATGGTCTTAAACAAATAACTTAATGTTTAACTATTTATATAGGTAAATGATAATAAAAATGGGAAATTAAAAGCAAAGTTTCTATGATAATTAGAATTATTTTATAAAGAATTTTAAAACATGCAAAATCAATAACCATAACAAGGAAAGCAAAAGCCCCTAAAAAAGGAGATTTCATCAAAAAAATTTGACTTTTTTGGCAGGAAGAAAGGGAAATGGAAGCCAAAGGCAACAAGTTAATCATTATTTTGCCTTTAAATTTTTACAAAGAGTCATCATTTCGAAGCATATAAAAGCAGTAAAATATAAAACTAATATAAAGGAAACTTTGGAAGAGAAGCAGGTAGGCTGAATCATCCAGAGGATATCTAAAAATTGAAGGGCAGCTAACAGAAGAAAAACAGAAAATGTTTGTGAATATTTTATAATAATTATTTTTTCAGCATCAAGAGCATCCAAATTTCAAAACTGTAGATCTTTTATAGAAGTAGAATTGGTACTAAGGAGAACAAAAATGGAAAAAGTTACAAAATTAAGCCAAGTTCATTTAGGAAAGACTTACAAAATAGGCAACGCAATTGGGGAAGATAATGATGAACTGATTTATAATGTATCTAAGCAAGGAAAAGAAACCAAAGGCAAGGGGGAAAATCATCAACCTTATTAATAGCAAAAAAAGTAATATATGTCTACTTTCCCATCTGTATGAAATCTTTGCAACTCATAATACAAGTACAGAAGACATTCACAATGAAAGTCATATTAGTATAGAACTGCAGTCTTTCACAAGTAAGATTTATTTTTTAAAAGCCAGCTTTTGCATATTACATTAATGTTTACCAAGCACTTTACAAATTCTCACAAAAACCTTGAGAGGTAGATGCTGTTATTGTCTTCATTTTGCAGGTGAGTTGATTGAGTTAAACAGAGTTTTAAGTAACTACTTTCTTCAAACAAGAAGTCATTCATCAATACGTCAGAATCCTTTAAAGATTTAACAAAGAGAACTTTGTTCAACAAACTTTTGATAACAAACATTAGGTGAGAAATTAAGTAGGGTTTAGTCTAGGATGGATAAAAGTATTTTCCAATGTGATGGAAGAGATCTAGTACAGAGTCAAAGTTCAGGAGGAAATCTCTATAGATAGTGAGTTCCCCGAAATGCTTCTGTGTTTATAGTTGACAGAATGCTGTTTGCATAAAGATGTAAGCACTGCAGAGTCTACTAGACTAGACCCATAACTATTCCAAAGAGTCTAACCTGGCCATCCACGCAAGAAAGATAAAAAAGAATGTCTATTGACAAAATTATGACATATGGTTGATATATATGATATATATAATATTGACTGATAGTTTTTAAAATGAATTAATTAAACAATTGAAAGGGAGATCTATGTACAAATGGACAATGTGTTAGGCCTAGAACCAAACCAGAGAGTGTTTGTGGGCAAGGTGTCAAGCTGACTGCTTCCAGGAAATTGTAAAACTCCTTTGATGAACTCAGCTTTTTCTCCAAAGGCCCTTCTTTTTAATACAAATAGTTTGCTTTAAGAATTGGAATACAAAAACTCTGAAAAACTGTAGTAGGTTGAGCCCAATTCAATCCAAGATATTACCTCTGATTTAAGATTAAATGAAATAAGATATCCATTGAATCTCTCCTAATTATCAAAAAGAGGTTTACTTAAGCAAAGTAGGGGAGATATATTTAAAATAGGGAAGAATATTTAGAGAAGGAAATTATTCAGCAGGGATATGACATAGATTCACTTAAGAGAATAGGCATCCTAAAGCTGTACTTATGAAATAAATATATAAAAGATGATAAGCTAGTTATATTGCAAGGATGTATAATGACAGTTTTATAGAGCAGGCACTACCCTGAATATCATGTATGTTTACAAAAGCACAGGATAGGCAGAGATAAGTTGGGGTCTGAATTGTTAGAAGGAATAATAAAATTGAGTAGCTGAGTAAGTAAAGTACTGGTATTCTAAAGATAAGATCTCTAATCCAATGAAGAATGAAATAATTAATTAATATTAATTAATAATGAAATTACAGAGAAAATGAACCACCTCATTATTGATATTCCTGTGATAAACAGAACAAAAAGTCAATAGAAAAAAGCTAAATAGGGCAGTACCCAAGTTCTCCAGTGAGAGGCGAAAGAACTGGCAGAATAGTTTCATGTTGATCAGAAAGGAAAACAATAAACATGGTTTCATCAGATATATTTGGTCATACTGCCTTCCTATGCTCATGAGGGGCAGTTATATGGCTTGGTGGATAGAAAGACAGCCCTGGAGGTACTGAGCTCAGACTTCTTAGTTGTGTGACTTTGGGCAAGTCACTTAACCCCTTATATAGCTCTTCTGCCTTGTAACTAATACTTAGCATCAATTCTAAGGAGAAATTAACATTTTTTAAAATCATATACCCAAAAGATAAATGGTCAAAGGATATTAACTACTTTCAAAATAAAAAATTATAAATTCTCAAAAATCATGAAGTTTATTTAAATCACTAATAAGAAAAATACAAACTGTGACTATAAAGCTTTACATCATATTTCTAAAAAAAGACAAAGAATTTTTTAACTGGAAATATATATAACATTAAAAGGATGGGGAAAGGCACATTACACTACTGGTAGAACTGTGAAGAGGTTTGATTCTTTAAAACAATTAATGATTATGTGAGAAGTCACTAACCTGATTATAGCCTTTTCCCTCAGCTATCCTAATACTAGGAATTTACTTAAAGGAAGACAATTTCAGAAAAGGCAAAACATTCTAAGAAGATATCAAAAGAACAATGAAAATCACAGACAATATTAAAATTCAAAAAAGGTAATCAACATACCACCACTATCAATAATATCTCCACTTTCTTACTTTTATAAAAACATCACAAGAGTGATCATTTTATTATCAAAGGTAACACGAAATATGAGAAAGGAAGAGTCAGGGTTTAGAAGAGATTTTCTACAGCAAAGCAAATTACAGTTACACAACTGAGTGAAAAGTGGTGAGACAAGTTCCCATTTTGCTTATTTTTTGTTTATAAAAAGCATAGAACAAAATAATTTTAAATGCTTTCCCCCAATATTAAGTCTCTTATGCATGTAATAACATCACACAAGATTTCTTAACAATATTAAGCAAGACATAAAACAGGAGGATGTACACTACCCAACAGTATCTAATAACATTGTCATGAAATGTCATATATAAGATCCAACTAGAAGAGAAGAATCCACTATAAGGATGGTGACTTTTTCTAGGTGCTCCTATTAATACATGATGTCATTTTGACTGCATCATATTCCAAAATGACAGGGCCTCCTGTGATTTTTTTAAACCGGTCTCTTTTCTGAATTATGACATCCAGTTGAATGATTATGCCATTAAATTAGTACATTAGTACAAATATGATTAGGGCATGCACAGAAGTGAGCCTGAGTGTTCACCAGAGGTTCATGCATTGCCATACAAGTTCATTTCTATTATGGGGGTGAGGGTAGGCAGACAGATTTCAACAACAAGATAATATCAATATGGAGGACCATGGTTCCCTGCGAGAAAGGTAATACTCACTAAAGAAGAAAGAAAATATAGTGAGCTACTGAGTCTTTTGTTTCTTTCTATTAGGTGACTTACTACCTACTCTACACTTGATATAATTAACATGAAAGAATTCTCAGGAGGAACCTAAATAGAAGCAGAGCATTCCAAATTTTAAATTTATATAAGTTACCTGTAGCCGCTGGACTTACATGCTGATACATTTCACAGAGATGCATTCCAATAAACAAAGAAATAAAAAACAAAAAGCTATGTATGAAAATGAATTTCTTTATTGTATGTATATGACAAAGTTTTGAGAGTTAAGTCATTCATTTATGCAACAGAAAAACATAATTACATCTTAGTGTTTTGGGGCACAGGGAAGAGGTTGGATGAGGATGCTACTCTTATATTCCTAAGTAATAAACCCTCTGTCCAAACCACAGATAATCACCATCTGTTCAGAGGGAGAATTCTCTGAGAATGCAGAGATAAAGGAGTCCCATTATACCCCAGATCCAAGGAGTAAAAATCAGGTCTCCATCTCTATGCAGCATATTATAAATTTGGAAAGTCTCCCAAAACACAGGCTGAACAAAACTTTCCATTTTTGGTCTCTTTCTTCTCCATTGTCTCCTCAAACCAACACTGTAGAGCTCAAATATCTCAAACTGAGCATACTATAACTACTTTTCAACACTAGATTGAAAATGCTAAAAAGTTCAAAACAAGAGTGAAAACAAGAAAAATGTATAAGGAATGTTGTAGACGATGTGAAAACCAAACCTAAGGATGTGTGTGTGTACACACACACACACACACATATAATATGTATGACATTCCAGGTTTTCCAGCTTTGAGCTACTTTCTTCATAAAGCTGCATGTCATCTATTGATAATTACATTAGGCCTCGAATATAAGACTATTGTAGACCTGGTAAAATGTGCTCCTAGTTAGAAGTCTCAACCAGTACCTTATCATGAGACAAAAAGTCAAATGATTACCCTTACAAAGGTTCTCAAGGGAAACTCTGGATTGAGGCAATAAGCTAAGGTGGATGATGAGATATGGTCAAAATTAATTTGGGAGAAAAGAATTGAATTAAATGCATTTGGGAAAATGCATTTCTAATGACACTAAAATTCTCCCAAGGATATAATTGTTATGAATCTCAGAACACACAACCTCTAAATAAATACTGTTGTGGATGCTTTGACATAGGTTAATAAAAAGATATTTCCAAAAATAACTTCCACTTAGGAAGTAGTTATGGAAACGTATGCAGGAAAAGGAAATGGGCCAGGAATGAGGAATAACTGATGAACTATTTTTTGGTGCATTATTGATAATCACTAATTATAGAAAACCCTAGAAGAAATGTTCTAACACACTGAATATATTTTTATGGAGGCTTTCTGAGAAAATATGGTCAAGAAACATCAGTTGTAAACACCAAGGCAAAGAATACTTATTCTTATGTGCACTTAAATATATCAGAACAATGAAGGTACTCATTAAAATGTTCTCATAAAACCAATAATCAGATCAATCCTTTAGAAGAATGTTTTCTAAGCATGACAGAAAAATAGCAGTTTATAACTCAAATAACTTTAACATACAATACAATAAAATTTCTATTATTCTATAAGAAATTAGTTTTGAAAAATATTTTCACTTTTAATAGGATTTTTTTTAAATCTTTACTCTTCCCTAACTTGAAATAAATTACATTATATAAATATATCAAAATGTAATCTTTCAGTCTTTTTAATTTTATATATCATCTATATTAAGCATCAAAAATGGAATAAATAGCCTAACAATCAAGGAATAAGATATGCATCACTTGTTATATCCTTCCATAGCAACTACAGAATATTCTGACTCTCATCATCAGCTGCTACATAGATTTTATGACTACAAGAGTGGGCGGGGGGGGAAGAAGGCTAAGAAAAATTTGCATATTATTTGGCAGAAAAATACATTACTTCCTTTGATATCAAAAGAGATCATTTTCCAAATACCCTCTAACAATCTATTTTAAAACATTCTAGGACTTCCGGTCAAGATGGTGGCTTAGAGAAAGCTAAAGTTCAGATCTCCGGAAAACCCTTCCCGACCGATCTCAAACTATAAGCTCCTAAGGCTCCGAAATTCAAAATGATCAACAGCATAGACCCTGGGAATCCTCCTCCTGGACCTGGACCTGGATCAAAAGGTAGGGCCCCCCTCAAAAGCCAGAACCCGAGATCACTCGGACCTAAGGGGTAGGAGTACAGAGTCCAAGGCTCCGGGAAGCCACGGCCCCTTCCCCCGCAGAGAGCAGGGGGAAACAACAGCAACCCTCAGGGCGGGCAAGACAGCCCCACCAGCTGGATCCTGCTATCCAAGTCTCAGTGAAAGTCACTGCCCTCGGAGCTCCGGGAAGCCGCGCCCCCCCCCCCCCCCCCCCCGAGAGCAGGGTCCTCTGAAACAACAGCAACCCTCAGGGCTGGCAAGACAGCCTCATGGCCAGCTATTGTGAAGGCAACTTCCGGAAAGCAGTCCCACCCAGTCCAGTCGAGGGAGCACCTTAGCAGCAGGGAAACAGAGAGAGCCAGGGAAGAGTGTGGCCCCCTGGTCCGACCCTTCCATTCCAGTTCCAGTGAAAGTCATTGCCTTAAGGCATACTCAGTTTAACCCAGGAAAACCTCATAGAACCGACAATCTGCCCAGGACTAAAGCCTCTGAACACCAGACAGAGATAAGAAAAGCTAATCCTCCCCATTCAGAGATGGCAAACTCCACAGAAGCACAGAAGCCCCCAAATCCCAAGAAAAATAAGAAGAAAGAGGCGACTTTGGACACATTCTACGAAGCCAAAATACAAAATACAGAGGAGATAGAAGACGATACACAAGAAAATGCTCCGAAACCTTCCAAAGGAAATGAAAACTCTCCACAAACCCATGAAGAATTTGAATCAGAAATGACCAAAAAGATGGAAGCCTTCTGGGAGGAAAAGTGGGAAATAATGCAAAAGAAATTCACGCATCTACAAAACTGGTGTGACCAAACTGAAAAGGAAAACCAGGCTTTAAAGGCCAGAATCAGGCAACTGGAAGACAACGATCATGTAAAAGAGCAAGAATTAATAAAGCAAAGCCAAAATACCAAGAAATTAAAAGAGAACATAAAATATCTCACCGACAAGGTGACAGATTTGGAAAATAGAGGGAGAAGAGATAATTTAAGAATAATTGGACTTCCAGAAAAGCCAGAAATAAACAAACTCGACATCATGATACAAGATATAATCAAAGAAAATTGCCCAGAGATTCTAGAACAAGGGGGTAATACAGCCACTGACAGAGCTCACCGAACACCTTCTACACTAAACCCCCAAAAGACAACTCCCAGGAATGTAATTGCCAAATTCCAAAGCTCTCAAACAAAAGAAAAAATCCTACAGGAAGCCAGAAAAAGACAATTTAGATATAAAGGAATGCCAATCAGGGTCACACAAGACCTTGCAAGTTCTACTCTGAATGATCGTAAGGCATGGAACATGATCTTCAGAAAGGCAAGAGAGCTGGGTCTTCAACCAAGAATCAGCTACCCAGCAAAATTGACTATATACTTCCAAGGGAAAGTTTGGGCATTCAACAAAATAGAAGACTTCCAACTTTTTGCAAAAAAAGACCAGAGCTCTGTGGAAAGTTTGATACCAAAAAACAAAGAGCAAGGAATACCTGAAAAGGTAAATATTAAGGAAAGGGGAAAGGAGAAAAAAGTTATCTTCTTTTACTCAAACTCTCTTCTATAAGGACTACATTTATATCAATCTATGTATACTAACATGTGGGGGAAATGTAATGTATAAATAGGGGGTAAAGAAAGACCAAATAGAATAATCTTTCTCACACAAAGATTCACATGGAAAGGGGAGGGGAAGAAAACTCCTATAAGAAGGAGAGGAAGAGAGGGTTTTTTACTTAAACCTTAATCTCAGGGAAATCAACTCTGAGAAGGAAAAACATCCAGATCCATTGGGATCTTGAATTCTATCTTACCCAACAAGGGTAGGGAGAAGGGAAAACCAAGGGGGGGAGGGGGAGAGGGGAAATAAAAAGGGAGGGAAAGAGAGGGGGGAGGGGGAGGGAACAAAAAGGGAGGGACTAAAAAGGGAAACATCAAGGGAAGGGATAAGGGGGACTGGTTCAAAGTAAATCACTGGACTAAAAGGTAGAGCCGAAGAAGAAAAGGTTAGAATTAGGAAAGGATATCAAAATGCCAGGGAGTCCACAAATGACAATCATAACTTTGAACGTGAATGGGATGAACTCACCCATAAAACATAGACAAATAGCAGAATGGATTAGAATCCAAAACCCTACCATATGTTGTCTTCAAGAAACACACATGAGGCGGGTTGACACCCACAAGGTTAGAATTAAAGGATGGAGTAAGACCTTCTGGACCTCAACTGACAGAAAGAAGGCAGGAGTGGTAAACATGACATCTGATAAAGCCAAAGCAAAAATAGACCTGATCAAAAGGGATAGGGAAGGTAATTATATTTTGTTAAAAGGGACTTTAGACAATGAGGAAATATCATTAGTCAACATGTATGCACCAAATAATATAGCACCCAAATTTCTAATGGAGAAACTAGGAGAATTGAAGGAAGAAATAAATAGTAAAACCATATTAGTGGGAGACTTAAACCAACCATTATCAAATTTAGATAAATCAAATCAAAAAATAAATAAGAAAGAGGTAAAAGAAGTGAATGAAATCTTAGAAAAATTAGAATGAATAGACATATGGAGAAAAATGAATAGGGATAAAAAGGAATACACCTTCTTCTCAGCACCACATGGCACATTCACAAAAATTGACCATATATTAGGTCACAGAAACATAGCACACAAATGCAGAAAAGCAGAAATAATGAATGCAGCCTTCTCAGATCACAAGGCAATAAAAATAATGATTAGTAATGGTACATGGAAAACCAAATCTAAAACCAATTGGAAATTAAACAATATGATACTCCAAAATCGTTTAGTTAAAGAAGAAATCATAGAAACAATTAATAATTTCATCGAGGAAAATGACAATGGCAAGACATCCTTTTAAACCTTTTGGGATGCAGCCAAAGCGGTAATCAGAGGTAAATTCATATCTCTGAATGCTTATATTAACAAACTAGGGAGAGCAGAGATCAATCAATTGGAAATGCAAATGAAAAAACTCAAAAGCGATCAAATTAAAACCCCCCAGCAGAAAACCAAACTAGAAATCCTAAAAATTAAGGGAGAAATTAATAAAATCGAAAGTGATAGAACTATTGATTTAATAAATAAGATAAGAAGCTGGTACTTTGAAAAAACAAACAAAATAGACAAAGTACTGGTCAATCTAATTTAAAAAAGGAAGGAAGAAAAGCAAATTAACAGCATTAAAGATGAAAAGGGGGACAGCACCTCCGATGAAGAGGAAATTAAGGCAATCATTAGAAATTACTTTGCCCAATTATATGGCAATAAATACACCAATTTAGGGGATATGGATGAATATATACAAAAACACAAACTGCCTAGACTAACAGAAGAGGAAATAGAATTCTTAAATAATCCCATATCAGAAAATGAAATCCAACAAGCCATCAAAGAACTTCCTAAGAAAAAATCCCCAGGGCCTGATGGATTCACCTGTGAATTCTATCAAACATTCAGAGAACAGTTAATCCCAATACTATACAAACTATTTGACATAATAAGCAAAGAGGGAGTTCTACCAAACTCCTTTTACGACACAAACATGGTACTGATTCCAAAACCAGGCAGGTCAAAAACAGAGAAAGAAAACTATAGACCAATCTCCCTAATGAATATAGATGCAAAAATCTTAAATAGGATACTAGCAAAAAGACTCCAGCAAGTAATCAGAAGGATCATCCACCATGATCAAGTAGGATTTATACCAGGGATGCAGGGCTGGTTCAATATTAGGAAAACCATCCACATAATTCACCACATCAACAAGCAAACCAGCAAGAACCACATGATTATCTCAATAGATGCAGAAAAAGCATTTGATAAAATACAACACCCATTTCTATTAAAAACACTAGAAAGCATAGGAATAGAAGGGTCATTCCTAAAAATAATAAACAGTATATATCTAAAACCATCATTTAATATCATCTGCAATGGGGATAAAATAGACGCATTCCCAATAAGATCAGGAGTGAAACAAGGATGCCCATTATCACCTCTACTATTTGACATTGTACTAGAAACACTAGCAGTAGCAATTAGAGAAGAAAAAGAAATTGAAGGCATCAAAATAGGCAAGGAGGAGACCAAGTTATCACTCTTTGCAGATGACATGATGGTCTACTTAAAGAATCCTAGAGATTCAACCAAAAAGCTAATTGAAATAATCAACAACTTTAGCAAAGTTGCAGGATACAAAATAAACCCACATAAATCATCAGCTTTTCTATATATCTCCAACACAGCTCAGCAGCAAGAACTAGAAAGAGAAATCCCATTCAAAATCACCTTAGACAAAATAAAATACCTAGGAATCTACCTCCCGAGACAAACACAGGAACTATATGAACACAATTACAAAACACTCTCCACACAACTAAAACTAGACTTGAGCAATTGGAAAAACATTAACTGCTCATGGATAGGACGAGCCAATATAATAAAAATGACCATCCTACCCAAACTTATTCATCTATTTAGTGCCATACCCATTGAACTACCAAAATACTTCTTCACTGATTTAGAAAAAACCATAACAAAGTTCATTTGGAAGAACAAAAGATCAAGGATATCCAGGGAAATAATGAAAAAAAAAACACATATGATGGGGGCCTTGCAGTCCCTGACCTTAAACTATATTACAAAGCAGCAGTCATCAAAAACAATTTGGTACTGGCTAAGAAACAGAAAGGAAGATCAGTGGAATAGACTGGGGGAAAGCGACCTCAGCAAGACAGTATACGATAAACCCAAAGATCCCAGCTTTTGAGACAAAAATCCACTATTCGATAAAAACTGTTGGGAAAATTGGAAGACAGTGTGGGAGAGACTAGGAATAAATCAACACCTCACACCCTACACCAAGATAAATTCAAAATGGGTGAGTAACTTAAACATAAAGAAGGAAACCATAAGTAAATTGGGTAAACACAGAATAGTATACATGTCAGACCTTTGGGAGGGGAAAGACTTTAAAACCAAGCAAGACATAGAAAGAATCACAAAATGTAAAATAAATAATTTTGACTACATCAAACTAAAAAGCTTTTGCACAAACAAAACCAATGTAACTAAAATCAGAAGGGAAACAACAAACTGGGAAAAAATCTTCATAGAAACCTCTGGCAAAGGTTTAATTACTCAAATTTATAAAGAGCTAAATCAACTGTACAAAAAATCAAGCCATTCTCCAATTGATAAATGGGCAAGGGACATGGATAGGCAGTTCTCAGATAAAGAAATCAAAACTATTAATAAGCACATGAAGAAGTGTTCTAAATCTCTTATAATCAGAGAGATGCAAATCAAAACAACTCTGAGGTATCACCTCACACCTAGCAGATTGGCTAACATGATAGTAAAGGAAAGTAATGAATGCTGGAGGGGATGTGGCAAAGTAGGGACATTAATTCATTGCTGGTGGAGCTGTGAATTGATCCAACCATTCTGGAGGGCAATTTGGAACTATGCCCAAAGGGCGACAAAAGAATATCTACCCTTTGATCCAGCCATAACACTGCTGGGTCTGTACCCCAAAGAGATAATGGACAAAAAGACTTGTGCAAAAATATTCATAGCTGCGCTCTTTGTGGTGGCCAAAAATTGGAAAACGAGGGGATGCCCATCAATTGGGGAATGGCTAAGCAAATTGTGGTATATGTTGGTGATGGAATACTATTGTGCTAAAAGGAATAATAAAGTGGAGGAGTTCCATGGAGACTGGAACAACCTCCAGGAAGTGATGCAGAGCGAGAGGAGCAGAACCAGGAGAACATTGTACACAGAGACTAATACACTGTGGTATAATCGAACGTAGTGGAATTCTCCATTAGTGGCGGTGTAATGTCCCTGAACAATTTGCAGGGATCTAGGAGAAAAAAACACTATTCATAAGCAAAGGATAAACTATGGGAGTGGAAACACCGAGGAAAAGCAACTGCCTGAATACAGAGGTTGAGGGGACATGACAGAGGAGAGACTCTAAATGAACATTCTAATGCAAATATTGTCAACATAGCAATGGGTTCAAATCAAAAAAACATGTAATGCCCAGTGGATTTATGCGTCGGCTATGGGGGGTGGAGAGGAGGAAAAGAAAATGATCTATGTCTTTAATGAATAATGCTTGGAAATGATCAAATAAAATATAAAAAAATAATAAATAAATAAATAAATAAGTAAATAAATAAATAAATGAATGAATGAATGAATAAAATAAAATAAGATACAAGTACAAAAAAAAAACAGAAAAAAAACCATTCTAAACCGATATCTCAAAGTAATACCTTCTAAAATAATTATATCTTTATTCCTCATGAATGTATGGAGTTATCCCTGGCTTTCTATATGTGAACCTGAGCAAATCAATTAAATGTAATTAATTAACTCTTACTGCTCTTCTGCCTTGGAACCAATACCTTGAAATTGTTTGTAAAAGAGGGAGGAAGGTAAGAAAGGAGGGAGGAAGGGAGGGAGTTTCAAGGATTATACAAAAATATAGCCTGAAGACCCCAAAGGGGAAGGGGTCAATTAGAAAAGCAAGCACATGTGGAATTCTTCTGGTAAGGACCAAAAATGTAACAGATAAACTTGAATCCTACAATATTGGTTCACAGGAGAAGGAATACTCAAAGTTCTATTTTACAGTCCAAATAAGAGAACATTTTTCCTATACAACCAGCTGTTTATCATATCTGAAATACAATCCATCTTCACCTTCACCTCTTCAAGTCCACGGTTTCCTTCAAGAATTAACTCGTGTCATCTATATGAAACCTTTCCCAATCCCCCCTCCCTCATTTCCAGGGTCTGGTTCACCCCCTCCAAAACTACCTTTATTCATTTTTACAAGGTCCCCCAATAGAATATGTGGTTGTTTTTTTTTTTTGAGAACACAGACTGTTTAGCTGTTGTTTTTTCTCTAACTCTTAGCAGAGTGCCTGATACTAAGAGCTTAATAAATGTTTGCTTATTGAGTAATAGATGCTGAGTTCTCCATATGCTTCTATTTCTACTGACCCATCAAGTGAAGGAATATTGCATTCTTAGAAAAGAACCAAAATAACTCAAAAGAATTTGGTCAAACTAGCCAAAGAGAAAAAACCCAGGTGTATACAATATGACTATCTAAGACCAGTGTTGGTGAAGTATTGATACACTTGCCAGCCAAGGCATGGGGGAGCTGCTCTGTTCCCCCTCTTCCCAGCACCTGAGGACACTTTTTGCATGCCCTACCCCTCTGTCCAGCCACCCAAAGCAAGCACTTCCTCCGTCCATTAATAATGTGCAGAGGTTCATAGACAGCAAGAATTTGTCTTCTGGGCACGAAACTCAAAACCTTCACCAACACTGGTCTAGACTAAGAGCAGAACTTTTAGACTCTAAGAGCTCACCTACCTTTGTGAATGTGTCTGTATATGCTAATTGTAATTACAGTTTTATCAACATCAGGAGCTTCTATCTTTAAGCTACTTTCTTTATGGACCTATATATTGTGGGGCTCCAATAAGACACTCCTTGTAAGCCTGTCAAAAAAATATACCCACTTAAAAATCTCAGTAAGTAGCAAAGTCCTTATACCTTGCCATGAGACAAAAGGCCAGATGACCACCTTTATAAAAGTTTTGAAGGGGAACTCTGAATTGGAACAATAAGTCAAAAGTTGACTAATGTGAAGTTCAATGAAGCTGAACCCAGTCCATAGAAACCCAAAGATGGGAATTGTGTACAGACGGATAATGAAATAACACATATCTACCAATGCAGATTTCATCTCAATAACTTAGAAAACTGTGTATGGTCGAGTTGGTGAAGGCATGGTAAGTGTGCCCCAGTGTGCCGGAAGGAGCTGCTCCATTCCCCCCATCTACCACGTCTGAGGACATTTTTCACATGCCCCACCACTTTACCCAGGTGCCCAAAGCAAACACTTCCTCCCTCCCCTCTCTGGAGTAATATAGGGGGCTCACAGGCAGCTTGAAGATACAGTTTGGGCACATGATTTCTAAAAGTTTTGCCAACACAGGGCACTAAAATTTTCATTGACTTGTGCAGGTTCTCACAGTGTATGTTAGAGGAGGCTGCCATAACTCCAAATCCAACTTAAAGACTATGTCTGATAGAGTAAGATTTTTAAATTATAAACAATATATCATCTTGACCAAAAAAGAAAAAAAAGTACTATTTAACAGAGAACACAGACATAACGCACAAAAAAGTCGAAAGAAATTTTAATTCATTTATATTTATTTTATCATTTATTTATTAATTTATTAAATTATATTTACATTTAATTTATTTACATTAGCTTATATTTACATATAGTATTATTACAGATCACAATAGTATTATTACAGATCACAAAGTGTGTTCCTTATGACAACTGTTATATCTAGCACACAGTGCTTAAATTTACAAATCAGGAAACTGAAGAACTCAGTAAAGTTAAGTGACTTACCCACAGTCACAAAGTTCATAAAATCTAGAGTCTGTGTAGTCCAATCATCTCTTGTACCATATTTATGATTATGTCTTTTCCTAGGATAAATGGAGTAGACCTCATTGCTAGATAAAGCCAAGAGTATTCTTCAATTTTCCTAGCTCCTTCTTTAGTGCTCAATCAACTATATAATGGCTACCAATCATTATAAGTACAAAAAACATCAAATAAGAGCTGAGACTCTAGACATCATCTTCCCCCATTTGTTTTATACATGAGGATACTGAGGTTTATATACGTAGTAATCAGCAAAGATGGCATCTGAACTCAGCATTGTTCACTCCAAATCTATGGTATTTTCAACTGTAGAGAGATGCCTTAGACAATGAAGTAAGAATATCACCTCTATGATAAAAAAAATTTATTTAAAGGCTATGAAATTGTATTTGTAAAAAGGGATCAGTGATATACTCTCTAAGAAATCTATTTGTGGACAAACCTAAAACTTCTGATGTAAAGAAAAGATGCTAATAAAAGAATGGTTTTGCTGGAAACCCAAATTGTTGAAATTTGATGGTGCATGTTTCTGCTAGTGACGTGACAGCCTTAGTAGGCACTTATTTATATTAAGTCTATTCCTGATTACTACAAGTGGTAGATGGTAAATTGACTACATCTGAACTGTTCCTTTATGCTAATTTTGTATGGACAGCTGTGTTTCATCATGTCATAAGTGGCATAATGGATAGAGTGCTAAACCTGGAATTTGAAAGACATGAGTTCAAATGCAGCCTCAGACCCTTGCCAGCATATGACCCAAGGCATATTATATAAATACTAGCTGCTATTATTATTTTATATTTAACTAAAATACATGGTAAACTGATAAGGACTATACTAAGCTACCTCCATGAAAAACATGAAGCAATCATTAATAGAAGATTATTAGTAGAATAATCTAAAGACTCACCACCCAATTCCCTATCGAGTTGCTGTTGTTATTCATTCTTTGTTTTTGAAGAAGACCAATGATATCGCAAAAGTGATATCTTGACTTACACTAGATTTAAATAAGGTAGAGCTGCAAAAACTCCTGGGACTCTCTCTTCCAGAGTCTTTGAGTCCAGTGATAAGACAAAAGTATGGACTACTAGAGATCAATAAAATTCAATTAAAACCTGCTTTGGTGGTCCATTTTCAGAACAATATAATATTAGCTATTTGTGTGCATGTGTTAGATTAGATAATTGATAAGTTTGCTTTTATCTCTATAGCTCTCAGAGTCTCTATCTACTCCACTAGAGTATAATATGCTTTGGAAAGATACAAGCCACCTTTTAATGCTTTTATCCCTAAAGAGAACCTATCAGGCAATAAATACTTATATTAAATGTAAGTAATATATAAGCATTAAAGATGAAGAAATTAAGGCCTAGAGAAGTTAAGTGATTTGCCTAAAATCACACAAGAAGTAAATGAATGTCATTAGAATACAATAAAAAAGAAGCATTAACTATAGATTAGGCATACTACTAGAGAGAGAAATGAAAATTATAGAAGAAAATTAGCCCTATCAAATATATGAATTATTTTTTTCTATATGCCAAGATCCAAAGAAGACACAGATACACACATGTGGGTACAAGCACATGCAAAAGTGAATTGCTTTATTCTTTATACTTTCCTAATGGCATCTAAGCTCTTTGAGAACACGGACCACATTTACACATCTTTGTACCTACCTCTGCTTAGCGTGCACCCCAAGAGATAAATAATGAATGATGAATGAATAACAAATAGGCAAAATTAATAAAAGTTGTATTGCAAAGTATGGTTAAGTTAAGAGAAGTGGAGTATATCAGAACTAATTTTCACTCCTGGCTTTGTCACTGATTCCCCAAGTGACCTTTGATAAAAATCATAACCTCATTAGGCCTTAGTTGGCTTACCTGCAGAGTAGGAAGGAGGGGCAGCTAGATGGCACAGTAGATAGAGTACTGGGCCTGGTGTCTGGAAGACTCATCTTCCCCAGTTCAAATCTGGCCTCAGACACTTACTGTGTGTCCCTGGGCAAGTCACTTAACCCAGTTTGTCTCAGTTTCTTCATCTGTAAAATGAGCTGGAGAAGGAAATAGCAAGCAAACCACTCCAGTATCTTTGCCAAAAAAAACAAAACAAACAAACAAACAACAACAACAAAAAAAACCAAATAGGGTCAACAAAAGTGTTGGACATGACTGAAAAATGACTGAACAAAAAAAAAAAGAGTAGCAATAATATCAATTGGCTTTCCTATGTCAAAACGTTGTTATAAGGATCTAAGAATATATATGTAAAGAAATCTGAAAACTCTAAAAACTTGTGAAATTGTAATGTATTAATATACTGAAGAAAATTTTCAATGATCTTTAAAACAATAAAAGAATAATTCACAGTAAAAGTATAAATATACCATAGACATTTAGAGTTGTGCTACTAGCCAGCTACAGATACAATTGATATTAGTAATGCTAAAATGGTATCCTATGCCCTTCCTCCTTCCCCTTCTGAACACAAAGCAGTTACCATAAAGCTTGATTGTCTCTGCCAATGCATTTACTTTTAAACTGCTTTGAATAGAATCAATTCCTGGTTTTTATCAGTTTTGAAAGAAAATTACTACATGGATATAAATGTCCATGTCAAGCCACTCCTCCCCAATAGTCTTTTCAATGTTTCTAAATTAATCAGATAGTATTATTTAAGTTGAGACCTTTAGATAAAGGAATCTTACATTTTCCTTCAGGTCATAAGACAGCTTAAATGTGCACCATAAGCCAAAAATGAAGCTTGAAGGCAATACTCTTGAAGAGCAGCAGCATCAAAAGGGTCAATTACTCTTCAGTAAAAAAAGCTATTCCTTTGAAACTCACTGCATATTAACTACTTTCAAAATAAGTAGAAGACTAGATCCACCTTAGGTAGCATTATCCTACTCCAGTTTTACCTTTTGTGACTCCACTTGTAATATTTTTGTTCCTTTAATTTTGTTGGTTCAATACTCAACTTTGGAGAAACTTACTACCATTTAAGGATATACATTCTCGGCATTTAACTTTCTAAGATAGCAGAATACCTAGTTAGTGCCATGTAAGATATACTTAATAAATGCTTATTTAATTAACCATATCTTGCTGAGTATATCAAACTCCTTACTTCAAAATTGTTTCCAGGTTTCACTTTTTTGCTATGAAACTTATTACAAAAGCCTTATCTGTATCAGTATCAGAAAGATGATATGCTGGAAGGAATTACTAGAATTTGAGTCACAGGATTGAGAGACCATGAAAAAATCATTTCATAACTCTGGATCATAGTCTTATCTGTAAAATGAGGAAGGTAGATTGGATGATCTCTAAGGTCATTGGCAGCACAAGAATTTTGTGAAAATTTTACATAAGTAAAACTGTTTCTTAAATGTTGGAAATGTACTTGAGACAAATTTCATCTTTACATAGGAGCACCAAAAAATGTGCCACATTTTGAAAAAACCCTAGAAAATACAAGAATGGGAAAAATTCAAATGGGCTATGTAACCATAATCTTGAAAGGAAAGACACAAAACTTTCACCTGAAATTTAATAGGTACCAAAATCAAGCTGGCCACACTACTTAGCTTAAATTAATAAAAGAAATCAAATATGAGAAGTGTTAAAAAAGCAAAAAGTAAAAGCCAGAACTAAAAAAAAAATGAGAAATGAACTCTAAATAGGAGGAAAAAAATAGAGTTCCCAAAAGAACTAAAGAACCAGCAGTTTTATAAGATTAATCACATACAAAAATGAATAATATGGAAATGTTTTGCATGATAATACATGTATAATAAACCAGACTGAATTGTTTGTTCAATTCAGGGAGCAATGAGGAAACAAGAGGAGACAACATAAATCATATAGCTTTGGAAAACTTACGTAGGAATTTGTGTTTAAAATAAAGACAAATAAAAAAATAATCAGCATGAAATTAAGTAGAATATGGAATTATATTAGCTAAAAATGAGAACTCGTTTCTAACAACATTTAATTCAGCTGATCAAGATTGATTTCATCTGATTTACAAGTAAATTCATAAAAACATACTTAGCAAACATTGATGATTAACAGATTTATTAACATTGTTTTTCTATAAAAGGTATTTTAAGTCAAATTGGGAAGAGACAAAAAGTATAATCTAAATATCAATTACAGAAATGCTACCATACAAAAGAAATCACCTATTTGTTACTATTTACTGTCAGTCTTTCCCCAGGACAGTAATTTTCTAACATTCACATATAAATACCATTCCTCATCTCACTGATCAGACAGTGATCATTCAGCATGTTTCAAATTTATTTTGATGAATATTTGTCAGTCACTAAAGAAATTTTTGTATTTTCTGGGTCAGGTAAGGAGTACTCATCTAACAGCATCTGGTCATACAACTATATCAGTGGCATAGTCAATCTTGCCATTTAATATCAGATGGTAAAGAACAAAAACATATTTCAGACTAGGTTTAATTGTCAACTATGATTGTCACATTAAGGACAAATATAGAGTAAACTGCACAAAAAGAAAAAGTAGGATAACAAAAAAATTTCACTAAAATGTAGGATTTGCAGAAGAGCTTTTAAACAAGTCATAAAACAGTCACAAGTTTAAAACATTAGTTTCTGCATTTGACAGCAGAATCATACATGATACTAATTTCCAACTTTTGTTCAGTCAACATCTCCATCAGCAATTCTTTTTTAAAAAAACCTTAGTATCAGTTCCCAGGCATAAAAGTGGTAATGACTAGGCAACTGGGGTTAAATAAATTGCTACGGGTCATACTGCTAGCAAATATCTGAGACTACATTTGGACCTAGGTCCTCCTGACTTGAGTCCTGGCACTCTTCCACAGAACCACTTAGTTACCCCCTCACAACAGCAATTCTTAACCTAAGGTTGATGAATTTAAAAATATATATTTTAATAACACATAGTAAGAATTTTATTTCCTTGATAATCCTATTATTGAATTTAAACATTCTGAAAATGAGTCAATAAATTTCATTAGACCACTAAATGGAGTTCATGATACAAAAATCAAGCTAGCCATAGTACTTAGTTAAGAAACCTTGATCTACAGCATTTAAGGAGTACGACTTGGATAAAAGACATATTTTAAAGTACAATAGGTTAGATGCTTTTGTGCAAGCAATGTTACCATAAAAATGGTAGAAGAGCATGCAAAACTAAAAAACCAAAACATAACAAAAACAAAACAACCCCTTAATTACTTTAATTCATAGCATTTATACTTAAATCATGATGAATAAAAAAATTGATAAAAGCACAAATGTCAACTGCTACTTAAAAATTTTCACAAAAATCCAAATGATACTTATAGCTTCTGTTTATGTATTACAAGATTAAATCAGAACAAGATACAGGTTTGTTAATGTGCATTTAATCACCAAAGTAATAAAAATGGGCTTTTATTTTGTAATGTTTCTAAGACTTGTGTCTATTAAATAGGAAGGCAGGAAGGCAGGGAGGCAGGGAGGCAAGGAGGCAGGGAGGCAATCCTAGCAGAACTAAATGCACACCTGATTTTGAAAATGAATTTAAGTATTATTCATGACATATAATATTACTGTTTGAATGGCTTGGGCTTCAATGGGCTGTCCACTGCATCATGTGTAAGACATCTGATTGGGAGTAACATCATACAGATCTGCGTTACTAGAGATCACTAAGCTTTCAAAATATCAAAATGTATTGTTAACTTTATGAATATTAGGGTAGTCAATTCTGATTATGAATCATTAAGAAACTGCCATTGAGTATTCTCTTAGAAGAAATAGTTCTAACATAAAAGTTCCTCCTGTAAGGGGGAAATCCTGTGGACCTTCAGTGACCACATAAAAATAACAATTGATTTCATGTTGTTTACCTTTTATCCTAAGACGCAGATCTGCCTGCAAAGTCTGAGCACTGAATTGTTTGATACTTCTTCAAACTACTCCAGACATTTTATCTGAGGCAGAAATCTAAACTATTTTTGAAAAGAAAATGCTATGGCAATTAAGCAATCTAACAGTTGACCTGATATGGATTTTTTTTTAGATGAAGCAGGCTGTCCAATTTGTAATGGAAATTATAGAAACTCCAGTCATCATAACACAATGGTGTACTTGTTTCAGTTTTTCAAATAAAAACTATCAAAAGTGTGGATAATCATAGTTCTTTTATGTAAATCCTACTAATGCAATTAAATTAGATTTAGATACCAAAAATTTTCAATACAAATATGTATGTACATACACACATATATATTTACAAAACACCTACCACATTAGGTATGATACCAAAAATACAAATTATATGATACACCTTGAAATTAAATTCCTAAATTAAACCACTGCCTTGAAAAATTAGTATTTCATTAATAATGAAACATGAGATTGGGAGGTAGCATGAAATTTGAACACAAGACTTACCTACATTGTAATATAAAGCTGACAGTAGGGGGAGAGCTCAAATTAGAACCCATGAATATATATGCCAATAGCTACTACTGAACCCATAGAAGAAGAAAGTTTTAGCTCAATATAACCTGCCCTTAGCAATAAAAATAATAATATTCATAAGCTCTTAAAGAGCACCTAATAAATCTTCACACCAGTTTGACCTTATCTCTGTAGATGAAGGAGAACTCACAGTTGGAGATTATGACATTATGTCTCTCTGTCACAAGGCCAGTGACTCACCTAAGAATATGGAGGATATAGCATTTATCCAACAAATATTGACTTAACTTTGTACTATGTGCAAGACATTATGGTAGATAAATAGATAAATAATACACTTGATACCTATACCATAAAGGAGGAAATGTATGTATACAAAGAAGTCAAGGAAGACTTGTATGAACTTATGCAGAGTAAGATGACTAGAGTAAGATGAAAGCTCTAAGAAAGGCCCAATGAAGTACTATGGCAATTAGGGGGAAAGAGAGAGCAAAGGTTTCGCAGTGGTAATATTTTCTATGGGCCTTGAAGAACAAAGATTCCAATGGCTGGGAAAGAGACGGGCATATGAAAGAAAATGCATGAATTAATGAATGAATAAAAAAGCATAAAGAAGTGGGGGGAAGAGAGAAGGAGGAGAAAACAAATACCAATGGAAGAGAGAAAGAGGTTGGCAACAGATAATACTTAAACCTTACTCTCATTGGAATTGGCTCAGACAGGGAAGAATAGTCAGATCCATTGGGGAACAGAATTATCTCTTACACTATAGAGAAGTAGAAGGGTATTAAAGAACAGGTAGCTGGGAGGAGAGTAATACAAGGGACAGAAAGGTCCTATATTGAAAGAGGAATAAAAAGAGAGGTGGCAAGAAGGGGAATAATATAAGGGAGGGAAAAGAAGGGAGACTAAAAGCAAAACACTAAAGAGGAGATGAAGAGGGAAAGGAAAAAGGGTAGGATTAAAGAAGACAAAATTAAAATAAAGAAGGGAGTCAAAATGGAGAGGAATAAATACACAGACAGTAACTCACCCATAAAATAGAAGTGGATAGCAGAATGGATTAAAAACCAGAATCCTACCATAGGTTGTCTAAAAGAAAGATACGTGAGGCAGGTAGACACTCACAGGGTAATGGTAAGAGGCTGGAGCATAGTCTATTGGGCTACAACTGAGACAAAATAGGCAGGAGTAGCAATCATGATGTCAGACAAAGCTAAAGTAAAAATAGATCTGATTAAAAGAGATGAGGAAGATAATTACATCTTGATAAAAGGCAGTATAAATAATGTAGAAATATCACCACTTAACATATATGCACCAAATGGTATGTCATCCAGATGTTTAAAGGAGAATCTAAAGGAGATTAAGGAGGAAATATATAATAAAACCATATTAGTGGGGGACCTAAACCTTCTCCTATCAGAACTAGATAAAATGAACCAAAAATTAAATAAGAAAGAAGGGAAGTAAATGAAATATTAGAAAAATTAGAGCTAATAGATATCTGAAGAAAACGGAATAAGGATAAAAAGAAATATGTTCCTTTCAACACCATAAGATACATGAACAAAGACTGACCACATACAAGAGCAGGGTTGGTGAACCTTTTTCCAGTTCAAGTGCCGAAAGGGCAAATTCAAGCTGTCTGTGAGTCCCTGGCTTACCAGAGAGAGTTGAGGGAGAAAGACCTAGCTTTGAGTGGCTGGACAGATGGATAGGGCATGAAAAAAAAAAACCCTCAGGCACTGGGAAGAGGGAGAAGGGTATAGCTCTCTGAGTTCTGTGCACATGTGCCATAGCTTAACCAACCAGGTAGGGTATTTTTTTATTATTATAACAAAGGTCTTCAATGAGAGCACACAGATTATAATCTGAAAAGCCCCACAGAACTACAGTCCTGGGACACTCAATGAACTACACAAATTGAAGAATTTCTTTAGTAAGTAAAGGCATTAATCTGGTTAATTGAATTCATTGGAGCTTGATATAATTAAGATGTGCTTGAGGTTTTGATTATCTTCAGCTGAGTTCTAGCTTGGGTGATTGACAGGTACTGGAGGATTTAAGAGTTCTATCTGAGACAAAGGTCAATCTGGCGGTTTCTAGCAAACAGTTATTTTCCCCAGTGGTCACAGTGATTCTGCCATTGACCATAGCAAGGCATAAAAGAAAATATCCAGGAAAGTCTGAGAGAGGCCTTCTGTTCAAAGGTGGGAGGGAGTCTACCCTCAGGGCATGAACAAGGAGCCTTTAGGAGCACTTCCTGTCAGTAAGTAGACTGTACAAAGGATAATACACATTGACAATTAGCATCCTGGAGGCACTCTCAGAGCAAATAGGTTTTACAAAAGAAAAGAGTATCCTGTTTCTCCCAAATCCATCCAGTCTTGGGGATCTAAGGTAGATGTAGAAAAGTGTAGAAAAGGCAAAATAATTATTGCATTTTTTCAGTTCACAATGTTATAAAATAATAATAAGGTCTCATAGAGAGGCAAATTTTAAATTAATTGTAAATGTAATCTAATTCTTCAAAACTGGCAGGTGAAAGAACAAATCATAGAAACAGTTACTGATTTCATTGAAGAGAATGACAATGAGGAAACAATACAATAAAATCTATGGAACAACCAAAGCAGTACTCAGGGGAAAATTTATATCCCTAATTGCTTACATCAACAAAATGGGGGAGGAGGGGGTTAATCAATAAATTTGGCCTGCAACTGAAAAAGCTAGAAAGAAAAAAAATTAAAAATCCCCAAATAAAAACTAAATTTGAAATCCTAAAAATCAAAGGAGGAATTAATACAATTGAATGTAAAAAAAAAAAACTATTAAACTAATGTGTAAGAAGACTAGAAGCTGGTACTTTGGAAAAATGAAATAAAATAGATAATGTACTAATCTAATCAAAAAATGAAAGAGAAACAAATTAACAGCATCAAAGATGAAAAGGGTAATCTCACCTCTAATGAAGAAGAAATTAAGATAATTATTAAGAGCTATTTTGCCCAATTATGTGGCAATAAATATGACAATCTAGGTGAAAGGGGAGAATATATACAAAAATATAAATTGCCTAGATTAACAAAAGAGGAAGTAAAATACTTAAATAATCCCATCTCAGAAAAATAAACTGAATAACTCATCAAGGAATTCCCTAAGAAAAAAATCCAGTGCTAGATGGATTCACAAGTGAATTCTATCAAGCATTTAAAGAACAACGAATCCCAAAACTATACAAACTATTGGACAAAATAAGCAAAGAAGGAGTCTTACCAAATGCTTATAAGACAAATATGGCACTGATTCCCAAACCAGGAAGACCAACAACAAAGAAAGAAAATTATACACCAATCTCCTTAATGAACAGAGATGTAAAAAAAGACTACAGAAAGTCATCACAAGGATTATTCACTATGACCAGGTGAGATTTATTCCAGAAATGAACGAATGGTTTAATATTTTAAAAATCATTCACATAATTCATCATATCAATAACCAATCCAACAGAAATCACATGATTAACTCAATAGATGCAGAAAAAGCCTTTGACAAAATACAACACCCATTCGTAAAGAAAACACTAGAATGTATAGGAATAGAAGGAACATTCCTCAAAATAATGAACGGTATATATTTAAAACTATTAGCAAGTATCATCTGCAATAGGGACAAATTTAGAATCCTTCCCAATAAGATCAGGAGTGAAGCAAGGATGCCCATTATCATCTCTATTATTTAATATTGTACTAGAAATGCTAGTGATAACAATTAGAGAAGAAAAAGAAAATCAAGGGATTAAAATAGGCAATGAGGAAAATAAACTATCACTCTTTGCAGATGATATGATGGTATAGTTAAAGAATTCTAGAAAATCAACTACAAAGCTAGTGGAAAAAAATTAACTTTAGCAAAGTTGTAGAGTACAAAATAAACACACACATAAATTATTAGTATTTCTATATTTTCCCAAAAAAATAAATAAATAAATAAATAAAACAGCAGCAGGAGTTACAAAGAGAAACTCCATTTAAAATCATTTTACACAATCTAAAATATTGAGGAATCTCTCTATCAAGAGAAACAGAAGAATTATATGAACACAACTACAAACTCTTCACACAATTAAAACTAAATCTAAATAATTGGAAAAATTATTTGCTCATGGGTACGATGAGGTAATATAATAAAAAAGACAATCCTACCCAAATTAATTCATTTATTCAGTGCCACACCTATCGAACTACCAAGAAACTTTTATATGGAAATAGAAAAAACAAAACAATGTTGATTTGGAAGAACAAAAGATCAAGAATATTAGAGGAAAGAGTATACAAGTCTTTTCCCTTATTATTGAAAGGAAAGGATTTAAGCTCAAACAAGAGATAGAGATTATTAAAAAATATAAAATTATTTTGATTATATTAAATTAAAAAGGATTTCTATGAACAAAACCAATGCAACTAAAACTAGAAGTAAAGCAACAAACTGAGGAAAAATCTTTATTAAAAAACTCTGACGAAAGTTTAATTTCCCAAATATATAAAGAACTAAGTCATATTTACAAAAAAAAAAAATCAAGAGATCTCCCAATTGACAAATGGTCAAGAAATAAGAATAGACAGTTTTCAGATGAAGATGTTAAAAATATCAATAATCACATGAAAAAGTGTTCTAAATCCCTCCTTATTATATAAATGCAAATAAAAATAACTTTGAGGTATTACCTTACACCTAGCAGATTGGCCAATATGGCAGCAAAGAAAAATGATAAATATTGGAGGGGATGTGGCAAAATTGGGACACTAATACAATCCTGGTGGAGTTGTGACTTGAGCCAACCATTCTGGAAAGCAATTTGGAACTATGCCCAAAGGGCTTTAAAAGACTGCCTGATGCCCCTTGATCCAGCCATGCCAGGGCTTGGTTTGTACCCCAAAGAGATAATAGAGAAAAATATATGTACAAAAATATTTCTAGCTATGCTCTGCGATGGAAAAAAATTGGAAAGTGAGGGAATACCCTATGATTGGGGAATGGCTGAACAAGTTGTGGTATCTGTTGGTGATGGAATACTATTGTACTAAAAGGAATAAAGGCCTGGAGGAATTCCATGTGAACTGGAATGACCTCCAGGAACTGATGCAGAGCAAAAAGAACAGAACCAGGAGAACATTGTACACAGAGACTGATACACTGTGGCACAATAGGATGTAACAGACTTCTCTACTAAGAGCAATGCAATAATCCAGGACAATCCAGAGGAATTTAGGAAAAAGAATGCTATCCACACCCAGAAAAAGAACTGTGGGAGTAGAAACACAGAAGAAAAACATTTCCTTCATCGCATAGTTCAATGGGGATATATAATTAGGGATGTAGACTCTAAACAATCACTCTATTGCAAATATTAATAATATGGAAATAGGTCTTGATCAATGACACATGTAAGACCCAGTGGAATTGTTTTTTGGCTATGGGAGGGGGTTAGGAGGAGGGGAGGAAAAGAACATGAATCATGGAATCATGAAAAAATATTCAAAATTAATTAAAGTTTAAAAACTATTTATAGCTGCACTTTTTATGGGGGTGCCCCTCAACTGGGAAATTGCTGAACAAATTGTGTTATCTGATGGTGATGAAATACTTTTGTGCTGAAAGGAATGATGAACTGGAGTATTTCTATGTCAACTGGAAAGACCTCCAGGAATTTATGCTGAGTGAAAAAAACAGAACCAAGAAAATGTTGGACACAGAAACTAAAACACAGTGACACAATCAAATGTAACAGACTTTTCTACTAGCAACAATGCAATGATCCAGGACAACACTGAGAAACTTATGAGAAAGAACAACATTTAACATTTAGAGAAAGAACTGTGGGAGAATGCAGAAGAAAAACATAACTGATCATGTGGTTTGATGGGAATATGATTAGGGATTTGGACAGACAGACAGACAGACAAAGAAACAAAGAAATAGAGAAAGAGATCGATTGAGCTTGACTTTTATTCCTGGAAAAATTCAAGATTATATGGCTAAAAAGAAAATTGATAAACATCAGTGATCACAAGGAACTAGTATGGATTCTAATTAATGCCAGACTAACTTTGTCTCTTATTTTGTGATGTTACTAAATTATTGATAAGTATAAGAATATAACTATAATAAGAACATATAAGAATGTGGTAAGTATACTTAGTTTTTAGCAAAGCATTTGAAAAAGTCTCCCATGCTATTCTGAAAAATATGAAGAAGTGAAGGCTAAATAACAGTATAAATTCAATTAATTTGTTCACCCAAAATGAAATCATTAAAGTTTCAACGTCAAGGAGAATATCTCAGGGATTTGTGCTAGCCTTTGTGCATTAATATTTAATGAATGATTCAGTTAAGACTATGAATAGATTGTTTATCAAATTTGTAATGGCAAAAAGTTAGAAAAGACAGCTAACACACTGACAGAAACAGAATTGAAAAAGATGTTAACAACCTAAACACATGGATGAAAAAATTTTTAAAGATGAAAACTGAACACACATAACTGTCAAGTCTTACTCCTGGTCAAAAGTATCAAATTCTTAACTACAAAATGGGGAAAGCATGGTTAAAAAATAATTCAACAAAGATTAACACTACTTGAGTCAACACAACATATTAGTACTATATAAGCAAAGTAAAGACAAAATTATTTTCGGTGAATATGCTTCATAGGAATCTTTATTGGAAAGTGTTTTCTATAAAGCCAAAATAGTTAAAATTACAAAAATAATTCTAATATTATGCCATTATTAATAGCAATGTCTTATATTTATGTACTGTGATTTAACAAGTGGACAAATTAGTTGGAATCATATTGTTGGGCAGCTTTATTAAACAATTTCCAGGGAATATATTTTGTAAACAGAGTTACTTAGATGTTTCTTGAGATATGTCTGTCCTGTCATAAGAAAATGTGGGGGCAGCTAGGTACCACAATGACCTGGAATCAGGAAGATCTGGGTTCAAATATAGCCTCAGACACTTCCAGCTGTGTAACCCTGGGTAAGTCTCAACCTCAAATGCCACCATTTTCCCACTCTTCTTTCTGAAAACTGACAATAAAATAGAAGGTAAAAAGTGTTTTTTTTTAAAGTATCAAAATATTTTAAATAATATAAATGCATTTCTTCTACTGATTAAGCTGTTAGTAATTAACAAACAATAAGTATAATAAAATGTTAGATTCTCTCCATCTTAAAGTCAATTATAATATTCATTCATTAATGACATCCCTTGCAAAAGTCTGCTTGTTCCTTACCAAAACCTTCAGTTAGACATACTTAAAATTATAGACTCTCAAAAGGATTTTGCATAAATTAAAGGATAGGACTGACAAGTCAAAAGTTATTGATACTCTTCCAGTCACTTTTTTTCTTGGTAGTAATAAAGTTCAAGATTTTTTCTCCACTTTCCTTCAGATATGTTATGTATCTATCTATGTGAATTGTATGTAGCTAGACATCCTTGCAATTATTTTTAATACAACAGACAAAATGCAATAAAATTATATTCAACAAGGACACTAGAAAGACTAAAATTTAAGTTGAAACTAAATATTCTTACCCTAAAAATGAATGAGTAAAAGAAAATAAGAGAAATAATTAATAACTTTATTAAAGAAAATTACAATGAGGAGGCAAAATACCAAAATTTATGTGATGCAACCAAAACTGTACTTATGGGGAAATTTATATCTCTGCCTACAGCAATAAAATGGAGAAAGAGAAGCTCAATTAATTGGGCATGCAACTTAAAAACTAGAAAAAGAACAAAATAAAAATCCCCAATTAAACACAGATGGAAATCCTTAAAATCAAAGAAGAGATAAATAAAACTAAAAGAACACCACTGAACCAATAAGACAAGGAGCTAGATTCATGAAAAACAAATTAATTAAATAAATAATTGGTTGATTTGATTTAGAAAAGGAAAGAAAACCAAATTACCAGTATGAAAAATGTAAAAAGGTGAAATCAAATCAATGGGGGGAAAAAAAACTAAGGCAATTATTGAGTTATTTTGCTGGACTAAATGGCAATAAATCTGACAATCTAAGTGAAATAGATGAACATTTTTAAAAATATAAACTGCCCAGATTAATAATAGAGGACATCCAATACTTAAATGACCCTAGCACAGAAAAAGAAATTGATAGTTTTATCAAAGAATTCCTGAAGAAAATGGCCCTATGTCCATATGGATTCATAAGTGAATTTTATCCAGTATTCAAATAATTAACTCCCAATATTACATAAACTATTTGGAAAAATAGAAGAAGGAATTCTTCCAAATTCCTTTTATGACACAAATAAGTCACTGATATCTAAGACAGAAAAAGCTAAAGTAAAAAACAATAAACTAATTTCCTTAATGAACAATATTAAATTTTTTTAAATAAAATACTAAACAAGTAGATTAGAGCAATATATCAAAAGGATCAAGAAACATGACCAAGTGGATTTTATACCAAGAATGCAGGAATGGTTCAATATTAGGAAAACCATCAGTATAAGAGATCGTATCAATAACAAAACCAACAGAAACCATATGGTTATCTCAATACATGCTGAAAAAGCCTTTGACAAAATATAATATCCAATCTGCATTAAAACATTAGAAAACATTGCAATAAGAGGACCTTTCCCAAAGATGATAAAGGGCATCTATCTAAAGTCATCATTAATATTATCTGTAATGAGGATAAACTATAATCCTTTCCAAAAAGATGAGGATGAAGCATGGACACCCTTATCACCACTATTATTTACTATTATACAAGAAACACTAGATATAACAGTAAGAGCAGAAAAAGAATGGAATTAGAACAAAAATGAGAAAACAAAACTCTTCACAGATGATGTGATGGTATACATAGAAAATCAACCAATAAATAAATAGAAACAATTAACAATGTTAGCAAAGTTATAGGATATACAATAAAGCCACACAAATCATCAGCATTTTTATTTACCACCACCAAAGTTAAACATCAAGAAAAAGAAAAGGAAATTCCATTTAAAATAACTGTAGACACTATAAAATACCTAAGAGCATACTTACCAAAGAAAACCCAGCAACAATGTGAACACAATTACAAAATACTTTTCACACAAATAAAGTCAAAGCTAAACAACTGGAACAAAATTTTGATTACTCATGAACAGGCTGAGCTAATATAATAAAAATGACCATCCTACATAAATTAATTTACCTATCTAAGTGCCATACCAATAAAACTACCCAAAAATTATTTCATAGAACTAGAAACAAATCACAAAACTCATCTGGAAGAACAAAAGGTCAAAAATAGGAAGGGAATTAATAAGGGGGAAAAGGAAGGAAGGTGGTCTAGCTGTATCAGATCTCAAATAATCCTATAAAGTGGCAATCATCAAAACAGTCTGGTGCCAGCTGAGAAGCAGAGTGATGGATCAATGGAATAGTTATGGTAATCAACACATGGTAGTTAATGTTCATGGTAACCTGGTGTTCTATAAATTCAAAGATCTAGGGCATTAGAGGAAGAACTCCCTATTTGACAAAAATTGCTGAGGAAAATTGGAAAGCAATATGGCACAAACAGACATAGACCAAAATCTCATACCATACATCAGAATTAAATCAAAATAGATACTTGATCTAAAAATAAAAGGAGATATCACAAACAAATTAAGGGAATATGGAAAAGTTAACTGCCAGACTTATGGATAAGAGAATGGCCAAATAAGACATAAAGAACATTACAAAAAATGAAAAAGATAATTTTGATCATATTAAATTGTGAAGTTTCTTTAAAAGTAAAACTAATGCAACCCACATTAAAAGAGAAACAACAAATTGAGAAGGAAATGTTATGGCAAGTGTCTCTGATAAAGGTCTCATTTTTCAAATATATAGAGAACATAAAGAACTGAGGCAAATTTTGAAAAACAGAAAACATTCACCACTTGATAAATTTGTTCAAAGGATATGGACAGTACTCAGATGAAGAAATTAAAACTATCTATAGACATATGAGGAAAAGTTGCAAATGACTATTGATTAGAGAAACACAAATTAAAACATAAACCGTCTAACATTGTTAATATGACCAAAAAGGAAAATGATAAACGTTAGAGGAGATATGGGGAAATTTGGAAACCCATGCACTGTGGGTGGAATTGTGAACTAAACCATCTGGAGCGCAAAAGTCATAAAAAATATGCATACCCTTTGAGTCAGCAATACCACAAGTGGGTCGATATCTGAGGGGGGGAAGGACCTATAAGTACAAAAATATTTTAGCAGCTTTCTTTGTAGTAGGAAAGAATTGGGGATGGGGGGTCAAGGAATTAGAGAATGGTTGAAAAAACTGTGGCATGTGGTTGTGATAGAAAACTACTGCACCATAAGAAATGATAAACATGATAAATTCAGAAAAATCTAGAAAGACTTACATGACCTGATGCAAAATAAAATGAGCAGAACCAAGAGTATAGCATATACAGTATCAGAAATATTGCAAAATGATCAACCATGAAAGACTAAGTATTATCAGCAAAACATAATTCCAAGATAACCCCAAGGGACTCATGATTGAATGCTATCACACAGCCCACAAAGGAACTGTTGGAGTCTGACTGCAGATCAAAATATGCCATCCTTAATTTATTTCTTTTATGAGTTTTTTATTGTATATGTGATGTTTCTTCAGACATGTCATAGGAAATATCGAAATACATACTACATGAAAGCATTGTTTTAACCTATATCAGACTATTTACCACCTCAGGGAGGGAAGGCGTTAGAGAATCTAAACAGCAAAATATCAAAAAAAAATTGTCAAAAATTGTTTCTACATATTCTCAAAAAAAAAATTCTAAGAAAAAAATATGTAATATTCTTCACCCACAGCCTACGAAATATTAAGAGAAATGTGTTGAAACTTCAATCTGCTGGACAAACATTGATCATTACATTTGCTCTGAATTTTATCTTCTTGTACCGTTGTCTTCATTTATATTATTGTAATCATTATGTATACACACCTATTTGGAAGAACAAAAAGATCTATAATCTGAAAGTAAGAATAAAGAAAAGAAGTTATATACTTCGAATCAATTATTTCGTACAAGAAACCTGTAAAGTTCATTAGTCTAGATCACTAATGGTGAGCCTTTTAGAGACGAAGTACTGGGCCCCATCCCCACTGCCCCCCCCACCCAAACTGAGTGACATCTATACACACCCTCCCCAGAGACTGAATGCCATGCCCCATTACCTCCACCTCACCCACCCCACCCCCCGACCCCAGTTCCTTACCCCAGACAGGGGAGGAAAGAAGTATTCCCACTGGGCTGCTGGGCAAAGGGGCAGGTAATGTGAAAAAATGTCCTGAAGCTTGTGGAGAGGGGGAGGGGAACAGCTCCACCCCAAGACCTTCTGCCTTTCTAGTAATTCTGGCAGATGATTGCAGGAGAGAGTGCTCTGTGTGCCATCTTTGACACTCGTGCCATAGGTTCACCATCACTGGGCTAGATAAACAAAAATCAGAAATTCTATAACTCAATATTGGCTAAAACTAAGAGCACAAATTACTTGTGAGAGAAATCTTTACTTGATAAGAACTGGATTGAGTTAAGCAGAAAGTAGTACAAATAGAAATTGGGTTTAAACCAATATTTTATACCATATTTCACAATAAGCTCACATTGACTTGCACCTTGAATATTAGGAGTCCCACAATTTAAAATTATAATACCTTCTAATCCTAAGGGAAAGAGGTAAGAAAGATTATTAACTAAATTATGGACTTATTTAGACTATCACAAAAGACAGAACAGGATGAAGCACAAAAGAAGAAGTTGACTTGGGAAAATCATTACATCAGACTGATAGCCAAGATACATAGGAAATTACCATAAATCAATGTGAGACTAAGAACCATTCCCCAGTGAAGAAATAGTCAAACAATATGTATATAAAGTTTACAATAAACAAATGGAAATAGGTTCTGATCAAGGTCCCAGTGGAATTGCGGATCGGCTACAGGAAGGGTGGGGGGGAGAAAAGGGAGGAATAGAATATGATTTTTGTAACCAAGAAATAATGTTTGAAATTGACCAAATAAAAATAAATAAATAAACAAACAAATACATGAATGAATGAATGAATGAATGAATGAATGAAAGTTTACAATAGAGGAATTATAAATGATGAACAACTAATCACTCATTCATGCTCCAAATCATAACACAAATTAGCAAAAATGACCAAAAAAACAGGAAGTCAAAGTTGTAGGAACTACAAAAAGATTGGGTATATTTATATGCTATTGGTGTAGTTCTAAAATGATCTAGCCAATATGGAAAAGAATATCTAATTATGCTTTTCTAAAAGGATGAAAAAAATTTGACCCAGATATATCAGTACTCAGCACATATATCTATATATGAAGCTGAAAAGAAGAGAGATCCCAACATAAATTGAAATGTTCACGACAGCACTTTTGTAATTACAAAGAACGAAAAACACATAAACAATAATCTTAATAACATAAGTTCAAAGCAGTTCAAACTAGCATTTCCAAAATAGTTTCTATTTTTTCCTACTTAGTTAGAGCATTTCTTTAAAAAGTCATACACAGGTTTATGAGTTCAAAAGCTCTTTCTGATCCCAGTTTTTCCTGTCCAATGCTTATATCATTATTTCCCCTTTTCTGGAAAACTCTGGACCCAACATTACAAATCCATGATTCACCCAATACATATTATCTCTTTCAATTAAAATATGAGCTGTTTCCCTGTAGGAACTGTTTCACCTGTTTTTGTTTTTCCTACTTTTTAGTAATCCTAGCATTAAGTACAGTATTTTACACAGAGTAAACATTTAATAAATGCTTTTTCATTCATTAATTCATTCATTATTTACCAATATTTACTGATCCTATTTTGTGACATCAGGGATAAGAAATTAGTTAGGGGGAAGAGTCAAGATGAGAAACACTAGAGCCTAGACCTCATACCTCCTTGACAAAGATCTAGAGAATGAACCACACTAAATTCTGATCAGGAAACCAAGTCATTTAAAGTTAAATCATTTTCCCAACACTGGGGAGGGGGCAAGAGTTAGGGTGCCCAGGGTCTGAGAGAAGGGCATGAAAGAGAACCACAGAAAGAGCCTAGGACAGCCTTCAGCAGGGATTGAATAAAGGAAAGGAAATTCTGTCAGTTCTGTCAACCACCACTCAGTGCCTGGCTACAGATTGATGAAGGAGAGGAAGAGTTAATAAGTGTTGGTCTTACCAGTACACTGAGAATGGAACAAGTCCCTGGAATTGAACTGTAGCTATGTAGCTCTGATGTCAGGCATGGATAGCAAGGTACTAAAACACAGTGAAGCCAGAAATCCAGTGATTCTGAACTAACTGAGCCTTTCAGCTGGCTAAAAGTGGCTAAGTCAAGTAGAACTCTTATGAAATTTCCAAACAAAAACAATCTGATAGATTCAAACCTGGATCAAGAATTTGCAAAACTCATATCAGCAGAGCAGGAAAAAACTTACTCCTGGATCACATCTTTTGCCAAGAATGGAAAGCTTGGAGACCTAAGGCAGAGCTGTGAAAGCAACAGAATATTAGAAACATACTATAAGCAGATATAAGAAGGCATAGGCTCAGGCCATACATAATGCCACTGCCACTTTCCCCCATACTCCCAAAGTGTACAGCCCAGGACAAATAGGTCAAAAGCCAAGGAATGAGCTGGAAGGTGTATTTTTTAAAATGGCTCTGAACCCTGGAAGACTACATCTCCCAGGACTCTCTACCCCAATTTCCTCAGACACATCCCACTTCCTTTAACTGTTCAGATCTCTTAAAGTGATACGGCAAAACAGAAATTGAAAAAATCTACCAGCCACCTCTTAAAAGCAATCCTAAAATGAAAATTCCAAGAAACATTATAGCAACAAACCAGAGAAGCCAGGTCATGTAAAAATAATGCAAGCAGCCAAAAAGAATAAATTAAAGTACTGTGTGGAAAGAAAAGAATTAATTTGTTCTTTTCAGGGTGGGATTCCACTAGAGAAGGAAAACCTGTTTAGGAGTCAGAATAACATCTCAAGGACATTTTTTTATTGCCATAGGCCATGTGGGTTGAGGGATCTCTTATCTCAAAGAAAGCAAATCTTTAGTCTATCCTGCCTCCTTATCTCCCCTGACCTTTAAAAGTCAGAAAGTCACTCCTAAGGACTTAGCTACCTCTTCATAATCTCCCCACCACTGCCTGTTGAAACTCCTGATGAAGCACAAGTTGTGATGGGGCTCCTGCTGTATAACCTGTTGTTTTCTTATTGGCTAGACTTTTGCACCTAGATTCTAAGTTCGGCCCGTAGACTAAGGAGTATCAAGCAGAGTGGGTGGGGTTTGGGTCAGAAATATATAAAATGTTTGAATCTGCAACCATACATTAGGCATCACCATTAGGGTGTGACCCCTTCTCATGAGAAAGATTAAACCTTGCTTCTGTTCACTTAAATGTTCTCTATTTCTTTAAGCCATATCATCTTATACAAGTACCAAGAGGCAATAATCAGGATCATACAATATTTAGCAGTCACAACTCAAAACAGCAGAGTTTGGGGTAATATTCCAGAAGGCAAAAGATTTAGGATTATAATCAAGAATAATCTACCCAACAAAACTGACAGTAATTCTATAGGAAATGAATGTCTGAATTATCTCAGAAGAATGGAATGAGCAGGGAAGAGAAAAGCATTAGGAAAGGCAGAAGGAAGAATTTTTTGAGTATTTTTTTAAATGGGGTGAGGAAAGATGAGTTTATGCTATAAGAAGGAAAGTGGGGTAGACACTTGAACCTTACCCTTATCTGAATTGGTTAAAGGAGGAAAAAAAAATACACTTAAATACACTGGTAGGTACATAACTACATCTTACCAAACAAGCAAATATGAAGAAATGAGATTAAGATAAAAGAGAAGAATAAGAGGGATGGTATGTGAAGGGATACAATAATCAGAAGCAAAACAGAACTTTAAAGGGGAGCGGTCTGGTAGGGATTGAAGATAAGTATAAAAGAACAGGATAAAAGGAAATACACAGCAATTATTACTGTAAGTGTGAATGGGTTAAACACTCATAAAATGGAAGTGAAAAGCAAAATGTATGAGAAAACAAAATCCAACAAAATGCTACTTACAAGAAACACGCTTAAAAGGGAAACTGACATAAAATTAAAATAAATAGCTGGAGAGAATCTATTACACTTCAGCTGAAATAAAAAAGGGAAGAAATCATGATTGTGAATTTTAGATTTACTCCACCCTGCTTAGTCTAATAAAACAGGAATATTGTTACATCTCTACTTAAGGATTAAGTGCTGAGAAGGATGGCCTATGACAGACATGTTGTAATGGTGGAAATTTCTAGCAAATGACAAATCAGAAACAACTGACAGGCCCCCCTGGGCTGTCTTAAGTCAGGAAGTGATGTAAAAAACGGTCTATGTGTTTCACGTCACTTCCTTTCTCTGGCTCTCTTTTGGCAGAGAGATGGCTGGTGGCAGCATGCTGGGCATCTTAGAATATTGGCATGGCTGCAGCTATTGTCTGGTTTTGGCAGTGAGCGTCCCTGATACAGTAACTGGGGGAAGCTTAATATCGTGGATCAGGTGAGGCATCTTCCCTGAGCTCTCTTAGAGTTTAGGCTGATTCCTTTTTTTCCTTTACCTTTCCTAAAAATGCCATCCTCCTAGGACGCCTCTCATCTCGGAGGAGGTCTCGTGGCTGGAAGGTCTCTGAACTCCCCTTGGCTCAGGCTAGGCCGAAGAAATCTTATACCATTTTCTCTCTCTCTTCTTCTTAATTCCTGCCATTTATATTAATTAAACCAACATAAAATTCCAAAACTGACTTGAGTATTGAGTATTTTAATTGGGATTTGAATTAAACCCTGGCAACCATAAGGATAATATATTAGTCAAAACCCCTAAATTTACCCCTTACATGATCTCAGACAAAGTTAAAACAAAAACAGCCCTAATTAAAAGTGGTAAGCAAGGAAATTACAATTTGTTTTAAAATACCACAGACAATAAACTAACAGCAATCCTAAATATATATGAACCAAATGCCACAACATCTAAATTCTAAAAGGAAAAGTTAGATGAGTTTACAGTAAGAAATAGAAAGTACAACTATAATATTGGGGATCTTAATTCATCCTCTCAGACCTAAATTAATCAAACTAAATAATAAGTAAGTTATGATCCTGAATAATTCTATGAATAATTTTTTACAAGTTAGAAATTCTAGGCCTTTGGATAATACTGAATGGAAAAATTAAGGCATATACCTATTTCATAGTTATGCAAGGCACCTTCATGAAAACTGACCGCATATTAGAGAATAAAACCTCCTTTGAAATGAGTGTAAGGAACAGAAGTATTTTTGTAAAGATATTTTTTTTACCAATTACATGTAACAACAATTTTCCACATAACTTTTCTAAAGTTATATGTTCCAAATTGTCTCCCTCTCTTCCTTCCCTCTCCCCTTCCCAGATATGATAAGCCAATTTGATCTGAGTTATATATGTATTATCATGCAAAACATATTTCTATATTGCCTATTTTTGTAAGAATAATCATACAAAACCAAAAGTCCCAAGTAAACTAAATTAGAAAAAAAATACTTTGATCTGCATTTCGACTCCAACAGTTAGACCTCTGGAGATGGATAGTATTCTTTTTCATAAACCCTTCAGAATAGTGCTAGATCATAATAATGCTGAGAATAGACCAATACCAAAGATTATCTCCTCCATGCTACCTCTTTATAAAGTATTAAGAAATTTTGCTAAAATGTATTCCCTTTTTTGATAACATTAATTATAGTTAAAATAAACTAAAAGTTACCTTAAAAATAAGTAAGTAGAAGGAAAAAATAAACAACTCTAAAGGCTATGTATTTGCACATGGCAAGCCAGGCCTAAGAGAAAAGGAGAAAAAATACAATTCTATAACTTCTTTGTAGCAGTTGAGGACTGTGGAATTTTTCCTATACTGTCAGCCAGGGTTAGTGTACTGATGTTTCTGCTGAATAGCTTTTTCTTCTCTTTCTTTTTATTTCTTTATTATTTCAAAGAAAAAAGTTAGCTAAGGAATGGAAGGTGGGGAAGAAGCAGTGAATATATTTAGAAATGAAGATATTGTTAAAAGTAAAGCTAAATTTTTTTAATCAAACAAAAAAAGAATTTAGTACACTGAATCTACTCAGCATAGGATTATTCCTGAAAATTAAATATGGATTCTGACAACCTAATATATACCTGCAAGTTACTATTTAATAAAACTATAGCATGATATTGGAGAAATTAAGTATAGTCCATGATTAGTTAGTTCATCTATTCTTTATTTTATTCTAGAATGTAGCTTTTTTCTCAATGAGATCCGTAATCATTCAAAAAAAATTGGCCTTGACATTAACAAAGGAGGGAAAAAGGAAATTAAGAATGTCTATTGTTTATATATCGTTAGACTGACATGCTACAGAAATCCAAATAAATCTTTCAATTTCCAGTATCCTAGAAAGATACTGAAAATTGATAATTAATTTAGCCCAAAATTGATGAGGAAGAAGAGATTGGCTGAGTTCCTGTTCGGAAACTACAAAGTTCTTTTACCAATTCAAACCTTTCCCTTAAATAAAGGTTTACCATTTTAATATTAGTAGGTTTTTCATCACTGTGATTCCCAGAATACTACTACCTCCAAATAAATGGAAAAGTATCACCAACCACAGAGCAATGAAAAGGTTAGAGGTGAGTATGAGAAGGATGCAAAACGAACCATCACAAATGATAAATTAAGGAAATCAAAATGTACAAGCACAAAACAATATGTAGTTACCACAGTGACTAGAGTACCAGATCTACAGTCAAGAAGACCTATGTTCAAATCTGGCCTCAGACACTTCTTAGCTGTGTGACGCTCTGCAAGTCACTTAACCCCAACTGTCTATCCCTTATTGCTCTTCTACCTTGGAACCAATAACTTGGTGTTAATTCCAAGACAGAAGGTAATTAAAAAAAAAAGAAGAAGAGAGTTTAATCATATAACAAGAGTACAGGATAACTAGTAGACAATCCATATACTTAATTGGCAAAGCAAGATTTCATGAGAAAGTGAGAAAGGTTCCCAGTAGCAAACTTATGGAAGAATTTGAATAAAAGTTACACAGGATGAGTAGATAGATGTAGGTGGGTTGTAATTTGCTCTATTGGAGGGAACAGCCACATGAGTTAGATCGCCAAAGCATTTAATTTAGTTATTTGAGTAGATTCTTTATTTTACCTTTTTGTTCACTCACAAAACTTTAATATTACTAGGTCAGTCTGAAAGAAAATGGTTGAAAGTTTTAAAAATAGTCATATAAACTGTTAAACTGTTGGTACAAAAATATTTATAGCTATGCTTTTTTTGTGGTGATAAAGAATTGGAAACTAAAAGAATGTCCCTCAATTGGGGAATGGCTGAACAAATTGTGGTATATGATAGTGATGGAATACTATTGTGCTGTAAGGAATGATGATCTGGAGAATTTCTATGTGAACTGGAAAGACCTCTGAGAATTGATGCAGAGTAAAATGAGGAGAGCCAGAAGAACATTGTACACAGAAAGTGAAACATGGTGGAATGATCAAATGTGATAATCTTTGCTACTAGTAGCAAAGCAATGATAGAGAACAATCCAGAGGAACTTATGAAAAAGAACGCAATCCACATCTTGAGCAAGAATTGTGGGAGTAGAAATACAGAAGAAAAACATATAATTTATCACTTGGTTATATGGGTATGGTTTGGGGTTGTGGTTTTTAAAAGATTACTCTATTACAAATATGAAAAATACAGAAATGGGTTTTGAGTAATAAGACATATACAAACTAGTGGAATTGCTTGTCAGCTCTGGGAAGGGGAAGAGAAGAAGAGAGGGAGAGAACATGAATCATGTAATCAAGGAAAATATTCTAAAAAAATAAATAAAATGAGGGGGGAATACACACACACACACACACACACACACACACACACACACACACACACACAAGAATGTACCTCAAAGATAGAGCAGTATTTGGTTTTCCTGAATTCCACTCACCTCATCAATTAGTACAACTCATATACTTCTTGGCACCCACCAAGTCTAAGAGGCATGGAGCACATATGGCTTGGGCTTTTTATTGGCCGTAGGCCAGGAAGCTATGTAAAAAAAGCTGGGGTCAATTAGTTTCATTAGGGTCATCAGGGAAGTGATTGGAAACCTGAGGCCAAAGGAAGCTGTATCAGTTATATATGGGGAGAGAGCTGTATCAGGATAAATGGAGCTGCATCACAAAATTATTCTATGACAGAAAGTAATGTTATATGCCTATTCTATTCCCAGATTCTGGTAACTTGTATCTGGAAACAGTGGGATTTTCAGGTCTAGAAAGCATATTTGGAAAACTGAAAACCCCCCTCCCCTACCTGCAGAGGTAGAAGGGGAGCAATACGCTCTAGGAATCCTATGCTAGAACTCTCAATTCATTTATTCACAGAAACTGTCCCCCACAAAGCTTCTGTTGAACAATAATGTCAAGTGTTCAAATACTTTAATATACATGTGACGTCACAACACATTTATGCTAACCAATTTAATGTGAATTTTCCCTGACACTGCTTAAGAAAGCTAGAAGGAGGGGTCCCAACTTTTTACATGTTGGCGACTCCTCTTTAGTTACCCAGACATCTTGAGATATTGGTGGAGAACTTGGACAGTCCCTGGTATCCTGTGCATCCATTAAGTAAAAAGGTTTTTCAGGGCTAAACCAGGAAGCAAACAATGTACTATTAACAAGGAAGAAATACATATGAGTTCTAAGTATAAGACTATCAAGTATACCTGGAAAAAACCAGCTGAGGAGATTCCTTTAATTATTGTGATTTCTATTATTCCAATACTTTGGTTTGTCAAATAACTATAAAATCTTGGGAAACATATAAGAATATAAGATTTAGCAAAAATTAAATCATTTCTTTAAATGTATGCATGAAAACTTGTATTCTAAAGGTGCTATGATCATTTTTATTTCAGAAAAAAAGCCATTTTAGGTAAATTCTATTTATTTCTTCATCACTGTTTAAGAAATTAAATATTTCATTAATTTGAAAATTAAAAGATAATATTTTACCAATACATTCTAAAAATAAGAAGTAAACCCACTGAAGAATTATACAAATTCTTTTGCATTCTGTGAGATGTTTCTTTCACTTTTTCTCTATAGACTAGTAAGTTAAAGAATTTCAATGTCATCAATTTACTTTTTATATCTAGATATTAAGTTCTCTAGTTTTTCCTGGCTGAAATTGAAACTTAATTGATGTTATTAAGCATTCATTCTATAGTACAGGGCTCTCTCAAAAGAAATTATTCCAATTATAAAATTTGGGACTAGAGAAAGTAGTTAAAAAAAAAAGGCATATTACCTAGATTATATCAATCAATAATTACACCAGCTGTCTACTGAGTAATATCATCAGAAATATATTTTATATAGGCATTATATGCATATATTCTATATATTATATACATACTACATATATAAAAACATACATAACTAGTATATACTACATTGTGTGTGTGTGTGAAGCTAGACCTAGAATTAAAACAGCTGGAAGAGATTACGTAAAAATGCATTTGGGAAATGGCATCATCTTTCAGAAATTCCAAATTGCTTAATGCCTCCAAAGTTTATGTTTTTTTTTTTTGCTCTAAATTTCTCCTGAATATGCTACAGGGCGATAAATGGAAGCATATCATAATTTCTATAAAGTATAAAACTAGGATGTGATAAAAAAATAATGAAGACACATGGTGAATTTAAGTAAACAAAATATTAGCAAAGATCATTTGAATTGGAGAAGGGCATGGCATGAAGTATTTTTTCAGAGATCAAAATGTACTCACTAATATGCTGAAACCAACTCAGAGGGAATCTGTACTAGAATGTCCCAAGACCTTTACAAGAATCTGATGATCAATATTTTTATCAATGACTTGAATGATGCCAAGCTTGTTCACTATGCAGCTAACACCAAGCTGAGAGATAAAGTGAAGCCATTTGGATGTTGCAGACAGGGATCAAAAAGACAAATAAGGCAGACAAATAGGCTGAATCTAATAAAGAATGCCTCCAAGCTATCTAAAATGAAATACTTTAAATTAGCAGCAGGCTACTGAGAGCTTAAATTCCTCTGAAAATAATCTGCTGTTTTTTTAGATCTCAATTTAATTTGGGCTTCTTCTGACTATTCAGTTCTGGCCTAGTCTCTATGGACCATTTTCCAATTGATTTAACTCACAATACAAGTGCAATTAAAATTCTATTCAACAAAAATTTATCAAGTGGATGCAACATGCAAAAATGTGGATGCAAAGCTAGATATATAACAGGTCCTGCTATCAAAGATCTTCTTAAAAGAAGAGTAAGAACACAAAGAATTGTAATGAAAAAGAGAGCAAGATGAAATGGGGAAAATGCAGAGACTTCTGGTATAGAAGAGAACATTTTCACCTGAAAAGGTTATGAAAAGTTTCACAGAAAAGATAATATTGAAGAGGAGGAGCCAAGAAAAGATAATATTGAAGAGGAGGAGCCAAGATGGTGGAGAAAGCACATAGACTCCCACGGTCTCTAGCAAATTACTCTCCAAAAACTATGTTATAATACTTCAAAGTGGAATTTTGGAACAGCACAACCTATTAAAAAAACTGGGTGAAATAATTTTTCAGCCCAAAACAACATAGAAGGCTAGTACAAAACATATATTTCAGCAGGGTAGAAGTGGATTGCAAAAGCAGCACATCAAAGCAGGCCCCACAATGGCAATGTGCCTTGGGCACAGCTAAATCAGCAGTAAAGACTTCCAAGCCACAGGGTAAGGGGAGGTGGGACCATTACTTAAAAGGAGAGATTACAGGAGCCCCTTTGCTGGCTCTCGTGAAAGTCTCTTCCACTGTCCATACATAAATCCAGAAAGAAGTCCTACAGCACCATCTCAGAGTGAGGAAGAGCACAGCACACATCAGGGTATATATCGGCATCTGCAACTACAGAGTAGTAGAGGGACTCAAGTCACAGATGCAAGGCAGAAAAGACAGCTTGTGGCTAATCACATACCAGAGAACAGGTAAGGAGAGAATTAAACACATCTCTCCTTACAGCACAAAGCCTTGAAAGAATTGAAAGAAGAAAGATCTACAAAGCTAACTATCAATATAGCTACACAAAGAACCTGAAGCTTGGAACACTGATCTTCCTCAGTTACAGAATCCAACTTTAACAGTTTTGTAATTTTTTTTTTTAAGTCTGGAAAATAAGCAAGCAAGAAAACAAACAAAAAAAGAAACTCAAAGAAGAAAGTTATTTGAGTGACTGGAAAGACCAAAATATAAACTCAGAAGAAGACAACCAAGTCAATACTTTTGTATCCAAAGCCTTCAAGGAAAAAAAGGAATTGCTCTCAAGTCCGAAAAAAAATTAATGGGGGCACTCACAAAGAATTTGAAAACTTAAATAAGAGAGATAAAAAGAAAAATTGATTAAAGAAATTAGTGATATAAATATATACACTTCAAAAGAAGCAAAGGAATACTGTACATGGCCATGAGCTCAAAAAAGAGCTTTTGGAAGTTTTTAAAAGACCTGAAATATCAAAAGTGAAAGGTTGAAGAAAAATTAGGGGAAAAAATGAGAGCAAAAATATCTAAAAAATTATGAAAGAAAAATCACCCCAATGTATAAAGAGATCCTGATGCTCATAGAAGAAAATAATATATTAAGAACTAGAACTGGGCCTGGAGAAGTTAGCAATTTTCTAAGACAGCAAGAAACACTAAAGCAAAAGCAAAATAATAAAATAATAGAAGAGAATATGAAATATCTTATCATAAAAACTACCTGGAAAATAGATTTGGGAGGGAAAATACAAAAATAGTCAGGTCCCAGGAAAATTATGATCAACAATAGTTTAGATATCATACTCCAAGAAATCATCAAGGAAAATTGTCCAGAAAATCTAGAATCAGGGGGTAAAATAAAAATGGGGAGATACACCAAACACCATCTCAAAGAAACCCAAAGATGTTCTATAGTTCCCATATTAAGGAAAAGTATACAAGCAGCATGAAAACTAAAACAATTAAGATAGGGGGCAGCTGGGTAGCTCAGTGGATTGAGAGCCAGGCCTAAAGACAGGAGGTCCTAGATTCAAATCTGGCATCAGACATTTTCCAGCTCTGTGACCCTGGGCAAGTCACTTAACTCCCATTGCCTAGCCCTTACTGCTCTTCTGCCTTAGAGCCAATACATAGTATTGACTCCAAGACGTAAGGTAAGGGTTTTAAAATAAAATAATATAAAGCAATAAATGAATGAATGAATCATTCAATCAATCAATGAATCAATGAATCAATGAATCAATGAAGTGATTAAAATACTCCTCAAAATAACATAATACTCAGCAGTCACAACATTAAAAGAATGCAGGACATGGAACACAGCATTTCACAGAGCAATAGAACTGGGCTTAAAACCAAGAATAATATATCCAGCAAAGATGTGCATAATTATAAAAGAAAGAAACAGACATTTAACAAACTAAAGGAGTATTAATTATTGCTGGGGATAAACTCAAAACTTAAAAGAAAATTTCATCTATAAGAAACTCCCAAGATAAAAAAAAAAAAGACCAAACCTAAGCAATCCAAAAGATCAAATTGTTTTATTACAGTATGGGAAAATGTCCTCTATGGCCCCCAGGAATTGCATCATGACCTGGGTATTTTGAAGGGGCATGTACGGAGGTAAGATTCAAGATCAAGATGTATGCAGTATAATAAGCCAAAATGATAGTAGAATAGACCAGGATAAGGTATGGTGGGATGGCTCTCTTATATAGAAATGAGTGGAGGAACTAACAAAGAAAAGGGGAATACAGGGTAGAAGGCCGGTAGGACTAGAACCCAACTCCCATCAGATCTGGGATAAAGAAACAATAAGAGTAAAAATTTTCATAATATACAGTGATACAGGAGGGAATGGGATGGGGGATGGGGAGACTAGAGACAGTAGTGTTTATTAAGAGGAGGCAGATACTGTGAGAGGATACCAAGGGACTCAAGACAAGATAAAGAGGAATCTTTAGACTCAAACTCATATCAAGAAGTAGAAAAAGCACAGATTTAGGGTAAAAAAAGAGATTTTTTGAAAGGTGGAAAGAATAAAAAATTAAAAGGTAAAGAGAAAGGGAAAAGGAAGGACCTTTGGAAAGATGGACCAGTTTGGAACTAAGAGGGCAAAGAAAGAGTTTAAAGAAGGAATGTGAATAGGAGATATAATGGTCAAAGAAAACTGGACATCGAGGACAGATATGGCAAAAAGAACAGAGGGACAATGAGGATGAATAGGGTAGATGAAAATTCACAACTAGTAACTATGACATTGAGTATAATAAATGAATTCACAAATGGGAAGAAAATGGATAGCATAAAGGATCAAAAACCAGAATGTAACAATGTGATGTTTATAAGAAATACATTGACAAGGAAAGAAACACAGAAAGTAAAGGTGAGGAGCTGGAACAGAATATGCTGTATCTCAGCTGATCCAGAGAAGGCAGAGGCAATAGTCAGGATTTCTGATAGAATTGAGACTAAAATTATATAACTGGAAGGAATGAACTGAGCATCTATAATTGGGGTAGGGTTTACTATGGACAATGAAGTATTATTAATAGTGGACCTATATGCACTGAGTAGTATAGCACCCAGAATTTTAAAGGAAAAACTAAATGAGATACAGAAAGAAATAGTAACAAGATAATAAAAATAATGTGCATTAATCTTCTCTCAGAACTAGATAAATCTAACCAAAAAATAAGAAAAGTTAAGAAGATGAATAGAACCTTAGATAAATTAAAATAGTTATATAAAGAGCCCACACATAGTTACATAAGTAGGAGCTAAACCTGATCATATACCTAATCCAAACATGGTTTCTGGTGGTATAGCAATGGGCTTAGAGAGCATACATATTCTGAAAAAGTCTTACTTTAACATTCATCTTACTGTGGAGGTAATCCTGCATTCTTAAGGGATTGTGGAACTGAAACAAAAGTTCCACTGGGTATGATCAAGCCATAAAGACTTGGTTTTGGAAAGAGCATAATCCAAGCAACAGATTGTGTCTTGTGTTTAAGGACTAATCTAGCTAAATATAACCCTGGGAATGTAAACTAAGTAAGAATAAGATGAGTTAATATGATCAAATTAAACGCTAAGAAGAACATTCAGAAACAGTCCTAAGATTACAGGGCTAGAGCAGCTATGAATCTTCTTTAAGAAAACAAGATGGAAATATACATTGAGAGTTGTAAAGTTGTTTGTGCTCACTGACCTAAAGATTCCATAACTAGGGTTAAGCCTAAGAACATTATTGAGAAGTTAAAAGTTATGTATGTATAAAAATAATCATGGAAGGTTTGTGTATTATGACAAAATAACTGGAAATAAAAGGAATGCGATGAATGAGAGAAATGGCTGAATAGAAATTAGAAATGACAAATATTGGAAAAATAAAGAAAACACGGGAAACATATGAAGAGAAGAAAAGGGAATAATAATAATAATAATACACAACGTGTTTACATTTTTGTAAAAAGCTACAAAATCAAGAGAAAAAAGTATCCAAATAAGACAAATCCAAAAGGAACTCAAAAGCAGAGGATGTTTATATTAGCAAACATATAGAATTTACACATTTTTAACAAATTAAAAACAATGTGTAGCATTCAGAGGAAAAACTGTGGGAGTTAAAACACCAAAGAAAAACAACTGTTCAATGACATGGGTCGAAGGAGATATGATTGGGGATATAAGACTCTAAATCAGCGGTTCTCAACCTCTCAATTTGTAGCGATGAGAATACATAATGCATATCAGATATTTACATTCCGAATCATAACTGTAGCAAAATTACAGTTTTGAAGTAGCCACCAAAATAATTTTTTGGTTTGGGGTCACCGCAACATGAGGAACTGTATTGCGGGGTCGCGGCATTAGAAAGGTCGAGAACCACTGCTCTAAATGAATATCCTAGTGCAAATACCAACAACAGGGAAATGGATTCTGATCAAGGACACATGCAATACCCAGTGGAATTGTGCATTGGCTACTGGAGGGGAGGGTGGAGGGAAGGGGAGGGAGGAATAGAAAATGATTTTTGTAACCAAGGAATAATGTTTGAAATTGACCAAATAAAAAAAAATTTAATGAAAAAAAGAATGATTTTTAAAAATGTGTAGTTTGTGGTTTTGCACATACTTTTTTATACATTCAGTTAAATGTTTTTGGTGGTGGTTAGTAAGTTTATAAAAACTTTTTAGTCTCTAATGAAGGCCTCATTTCTCAAATACTGGAAAAATGAGTTTAATGTATAAGAATATAAGTCGTTCAAATAGCCAAACAATATGAACAAGCAGTTTTCAGATAAAGAAATCGAAGCTATCAATTATCACACAGAAAAAATGTTCTAAATTGCTCTTGATTAGAGAAATGCAAATTAAAACAACTCTGAGGTACCACACCTCACACCTATCAAATTGGCCAATATGACACTAAAGGGAAGTGATAAATGTTGGAGGGGATGTGGCAAAAATGGGACACAAATACATTGTTGATAGAGTTGTGAACTGATCTAAGCATTCTGGAGGGCAGATTGGAACAATGCCCAAAGAGCTATAAAGAATGCATACCATTTGATCCAGTAATACCAGTATTAGGTCTGTATCCAAAAGAGATATTTTTTTTAAAATGTGAAAGAGCCTACTTGTACAAAAATATTCATAACAACTCTTTTTGTGAGCAAAAAACTAAAAATCATGTTTGGGATCATGGGAACATCTGAACAAATTATGGTATATGATGAGGATGGAATTCTATATTTCTGTAACAAATGATGAACAGTAAAAATTTTCAGAAAAAGCTGGAAAGACCTACATGAACTAATGCTGAGTGAAATAAGCAGAACCAGGAGAACATTATACATAGTAACGGCAATACAGTGGAATGGTCAACTATGAAAGACTTAGCTACTCTCAGCAATACAATGATCCAGGAAAATTCTGAGGGACTTCACATCCAGAGAAAGAAGTGGTGGAGTTGAAATACAGATCAAAACATATGATATTTCATTTTGATTTGTTTGAATTTTTATTTTGAAATTTTGGCTTCATAAGAATATACTCTTCCAAAAATGAATAATATTGAAATGTTTTGCATGATAATACTTGTATAATCAAATTGTTTATCATCTCCAGGAATGGGGAGTGGAAGGAGGGAGGGAAGGAATTTGGATCATATAACTTTAGAAAACTTATGCAGAAAATTGTTATCACATGTTATTAGTAAAATAAAATATCTTTACCAAAAAAAAAAGTCATTCCCGATAAATGGTCAAAGACTATGAACAGGAAGCACTCAGATAAAGTAATTAAAGCTTTCTATACACGTGCAAAAAATGATCTAAATCACTACTAATTAGAAAATTAAAATTAAAACTCTACCTCTCCACAACTATCAGATAGGGCATTATGACAGAAAAGGAAAATGACAAAACCTGGAAGTGATGTGGAAAAACTGCGATAGTAACGCACTATTGAAAGAGTTGTAAACTGATTCAATCATTTTGGAGAGCGATTGGGACCAAAGGGTTATAAAACTATATAATCCTTGACTCTGCAAGACCATTACTAGGTTTGTATCCCAAAATGATTTTTTTTAAAAAGGGAAGGATCTATATCTGAAAAATATTTAAAGCAGCTCTTTTTTCTGGATGCAAAGAATTGGAAAAGTGAGGGGATATCTATCTATTGGGGAACAGCTGAGTAAGTTATAGTATATGGTTATATTGGAAAATGTGGTGTTAAGACATGACAAGCAGAAGAAGCAAAACCTGGAAAAACTTACATCAACTGAAGCACAGTGAAATAAACACAACCAGAAGAATACTGTACACAGTGACAAGAATATTATACAATAAACAGCTGTGAATAACTTATTTTCTCAGAAAATACAATGATATAAAGAACTCAGGATAAAAATTATCATCTGCTGTCAGAGAAAGAACTGATGGAGTCTAGATCCAAACCTAAGCAAACATTTTTCCTTCCTTTCTCAATTTTTTCTAGTTTACTTCCATGAATGTATTAATATGGCAAAGTGTATTATATGACTGAATACATAAAATATATATGAAATTGCTGAGAAAATTCAAGGTTAAATATTGTTTGACAAATGTTGGAAACTGTTTTTTTTTAAACCCTTACCTTCCGTCTTGGAGTCAATACTATGTATTGGCTCCAAGGCAGAAGAGTGGTAACGGCTAGGCAATGGGGGTCAAGTGACTTGCCCAGGGTCACACAACTGGTAAGTGTCTGAGGCCAGATTTGAACCTAGGACCTCCCGTCTCTAGGCCTGGCTCTCCATCCACTGAGCCACCCAGTTGCCCCCTGGAAACTGTTTTCACATGTAATGAGAGAGGTAAAAAATTAAAATTAAAAATTATTCTAAAAAAGAAAGAAAATATAACATTTAAAACATTAAGAAAACATGTCAAACATTTCTGGGCAAGGAAGTCGATAACAAGAATGACGGACAAGTCAGAATAAAGAGAAGATGACAACAACTTATGACAGAGAACAGTCTAAACTGGCCAACTGAAGGCAGGTTTTAGTCAAATTGTGGAAGTGGATTATTATTATTATTATCATCATTATTTAAAAGTCAGTGAGAAGGCATTAAAAGTTTCAATATAAAGTTTGGATGGAAAGGAGTGACAAAAGGATGCAAAATGAAGACAACTCAATGGTACTAATTTTCATTTCCCCATCTTTCACTTCCTCTGTAAATCAAAGATGAAAAAGGGAAGAATATTATTACATTTCATATACATTGTGCTTTTAGAACTGTGCCTAGTACATACATGCTTAAAAATATTTATTAGTTAAATTATTTCTTGCTTGAATCATTTGTTCCAGACCACTAAGACTTTTGCAACAATATTATACGAATGGAGAATCGAAAATGGTTATGAATCCCTCAAAAATAAAAGTCTTTCTTTTAAGATGAGAGTATTTCCAGATGGAACAACATTCCAAAAATATCTCTATGTAGCAGTGACCCCCAAATAGAAAAGATCTATCTGCTCAAGAAAGTCCCTAGTCTCATCTCTATTATCCAGTCTCCTGTCTTAATTTACAAATCATTCCCTATCTACTCCTTTCTAGACATCCAAGCAAATCTCAGAAAGGATGGACCAATCAATTAGCTAAAAGATCTAGTTCACAATAAGACAGTTCACATTATAATTCATCAAAAAAAATAATTTGAATTTTTCTTCTCTAGGGTGTTAAAGGTTTACAAAGTACTGAAACATTATTTCATTCTATCCTGACAACCATGTAAGGTGGGTGATAGCATTAATCCCTCTTTAAGTGATGTTTGGAAAACTAAGACACAGAGAAGTTGTGACTTACCTAGAGTCACACTGCTACTGGGTCTGAAAAAGGATTTGAATCCAGGTCCATCTAACAACAAATAAAGTATTCTACCCACTATTCCAACTTGACAATGAGTTTCATATTTCTACCAGTGGCATGAATGAGATTACAGAAAGAAAAGCCTGAAAAAAGCTCAAGGAAAAAAACAGAAAGCCATTCAAGACCAAAAAAGAGAATTTCTGATAAATGTTATTTCTTAAACCTATAGTCAGTTCAAGTTGTCACTTTAAGTCATAAAATAAATACTATCATTTAGAAAAAAATCTTTTCTCCTTCACTGACAGAATTGAAGAAACAAACTTAAATTCTCACAGACAAAATCAATCTCATATTGCCTTTTGAATTATTTCATTTTTCTCTAAAAAATTCTTTCTTCTGATTATGAATTTAACAAACATCAAAAGAAAAACATTTCTATATAAAAGTTGAAAAAATTGGATTATCAATCAATGAGAATTTATAAAGTATTTAATATGTACCAGGCATCATGGTACCTGCCCTCAAGAGGCCTATTCTAAAGAAAACAAAATGCAAAAAATAATGTACAAAAAAAGTATATACAGAGTAAATGGGAGGAAGTCCCAGAGGGAAGACAATATCTTGGTCTGTGAATAAGAGAGTAAGGAGAGGTATCAAAGGCTTATGCAGAAAGTCAATTGAAGAAAGTCAGGGAATCCAGAAATCACTTCAGGGAATCCAGAAAGCAGAGGGAGGAAGGAGGGATATCAGGGAATCCAGAAAGTAGACAGAGGGAGGGAGGGAAGGAGGGAGGGAGGGAGGGAGGGAGGGAGGGAGGGAGGGAGGGAGGAAAGAAGGGAGGGAGGGAGGGAGGAAGGAAGGAAGGAAGGGAGGGAGGGAGGGAGGGAGGGAGGAAAGAAGGGAGGGAGGGAGGAAAGAAGGGAGGGAGGGAGGGAGGGAGGGAGGGAGGGAGGAATAAAGAATCAGGGGAAGGAATGTTGTATGCAAGAGAGGGCAAGAAGGTTAGTGTTGCTGGAATATGGAGTCTGTGGAAGCAAAGTAAATTATAAGATTTGAAAGCTATAAAGGGGTCCATTTTTCCAAGGCTTTAAAAGCCAAACAGGATTTAATATGTGATTCTGGAACCAAGTAAGAGACATTAAAATTTATTGATTAGTTGAAGAATGTTGTTTAGTAAGATCATTGTGACAGGTGAGAGATGCACTAGAATAAGGATAAACTGGAAGCAGGGAGTCTATTAGATAGCAAAGGACATTTAAAAGTAGTTGGAGGGGCAGCTAGGAGACTCAGTGGAATGAGAGTCAGTCCTGGAGACAGGAATCTTGAATTCAAATCTGATCTCACAAATTTCCTAGCTGTGTGACCCTGGGCAAAGTCACTTAACCCCCATTGCCTAGTCCTTACTACTCTTCTCCCATGGAACCAATACACAGTATTATAAAAATAAATAAATAAAAGATGTTGGGAGGGCAGGTAGGTGGCTCATTGAATAGAATGCCAGGCATAGATTTGGGTTGGGGTGTGTAAAACAATAACTTCATGGTCAGAATCAATCATCATTGAAGAATAACTACAGGCAGATTAATAATAAGTAGACAATTTGACAAAAATTACTGGGAAAATTGGAAAACAGTATGGGAGAGATCAGGTCTAGATCCACATCTCACACCCTATGCCAAGATAAATTCAGAATGGGTAAACAACTTAAATATAAAGAAGGAAACTAGAAATAAATTAGGTGAACATAGAATAGTATACCTGTCAGATCTATGGGGGAAAAAAAGAATTTAAGATGAAGCTATAAATAGAGACTATGACAAAATGTAAAATGAATAATTCTGATTATATTAAAGTTAAAAGGTTTTTGACAAACAAAAGCAATGCATGCAAAATAAGAAGGGAATTAACGAATTCGGAAAAATATAACAAAAACCTCCGACAAAGGTCTAATTTCTCAAATAAATAAGGAACTAAATCAATTGTACAAAAAATCAAGCCATCCCCAAATTGATAATTGGGCAAGGGAATGAATAGGTAGTTTTCTGATAAAAAAAAAAACAAAACTATCAGTAAGAGCATGAAAAAGTATTCTAAATTTCTTATAATTAGAGAAATGCAAATCAGAACAACTCTGAAGTACCACCTCACACTTAGCAGATTGGCTAATATGACAGCAAAGAAAGGTGATAAATGTTGTGGGGTGGCAAAATTGGGACACAGATGCATTGCTGGTGGCATTGTGAACTGACCCAACCATTCTAGAAGGCAATTTGGAATTAGGCACAAAGGGCTTTAAATGACTGCCTGCTCTTTAACCAGTCATACCACTGCTGGGTTTGTATCCCAAAGAGACAATAGGGAAAATACTTGTACAAAAATATTCATAGCTGCGTTCTATGTGGTGGCAAAAAAAACAACAACAACAACAAAACGGAAAGTATGGGGATGCCCTTCAATTGAGGAATGGCTGAACAAATTGTGGTTATCTGTTGGTGATGGAATGCTATTGTACTAAAAGGAATATTCCATGTGAAAACAACCTCCAGGAACTGATGCAGTTAAGGGAGCAGAACCAGAAAAACATTGTTCACATAGAGAAATACACTGTGGAACAACTGAATGTAACGGACTTCTCTACTAGCAGCAATGAAATGATCAAGGACAATTCTGAGAGACTTATGAGAAAGAACACTATCCACAACTAGAGAAAGAACTGTGGGAGTAGAAACACAGAAGAAAAACATTTCCTTCATCACATAGTTCAATGGGAATATAATTGGGAATGTAGATTCTAAACGATCACTCTATTGCAAATATTAATAATATGGAAATAGATCTTGATCAATGATACATGTAATACCTGGTGGAATTGCTCATTGACTACAGGAAAGGGAAGAGAGGAGGGGAGAGAAAGAACATGAATCATGTAACCATGGAAAAATCTTCTAAATAATTAAATAAATAAACTTAAGTTTAAAAAAAAAAAAAAGCTCTTGCTCCAAAAAAATTTAGTTGAATTTGTGCCAACATTGTGTTTTTCTCTGAAATTTCTCTTATAGATGTTTTGGAGCCATTCTCTTCTTCTGAATTTGATTTGAGCATCCTGTCACTATAATAGGTTTCAATGGTGGAATTCTTTTGTTTTGCTGCTCCTTCTTCCATCCAACTTCCTGACTTGGCCAGGCTCTGAACACTTCTGAAGGGAAGATATGGGATGCTCTTGCTGCTGCTTTCAAGGGGTACTGAATGTTGTATTATTCTAGGATCTCAAGGACAGGTTATGCTGAGAATGTGCAAACTTTCAGTGCTCCCGAAGTGATCAGTTTGGGGGCAAAGTCTGAGAGTTGCCCCCATCTTCTGAATTTTATATGCTCCTGACCTGGCTTTGGGTCTGAGCAGCAGGAGACTGCTACCGAATTCAGCTCCTGTCAGCCAAACAGGAAGCTCATTTTGTTCAAAGGGACAGAATGGACTTCCTTTGGTTTTTAATGCCTGTCTTGATTATCCTTTCTCAGGCTTCAGACTAGACTAGAAGCTAAATATGAGATCTTGCTCTGCTTCTGGAGTCTAAGTCACACAGCCGCTGCTTGGTTCTGAACTTGCTTCTCCTTCATTATATTATCTAGGCCTGCCACTATTCCTTTCTCCCAGGAAAACACCCCTGGCAAAAGCTCCCTTTTCCTCGGCCCTTGATTTGTGATCTGGAACTGGACAGTGAGTAACATAGCTGCTCTTTTCAGTATGCTGGCATGATTCTGGGGCCTTCTCTTACGCTGGTGCCCAGACTCTCCCAGAGCAGAAGGGTATACTATGAGGCTATTTCTGGTCAAAACTTGCCCTCAGTTTTTGCAGTTATCTCTGTGTGGCTCCCTATATAATCTTGGCTGGAAAGTAACCCTTTGTGATTTATTTCATTAATTTCCACAACAGGTTTTGGTCTAGTGTGTTTTCTAGATACATTTGGGGGGAACCTTTTTCTAGCAAAGCAGAAGTGGTCAAGATCCCTCTACTGCTTCCCATTACTCTGCCATCTTGGCTCCAGCTTATTATCCACCTCCTGAGAGGTGGGGAACTCAAGATGCAAAATGAGATCATGTTTATACCCGGCCAACATAGGCATTTGTCTAGATTGACTAGGTGTTTTATTTTGTTTTGTTTTAACAAAGGTTGTGTTTTTCTTTTTTCAAGTAAGAAGGGGGAGAAAGAGAGAGAGTGAGAGAGAGAGAGAGAGAGAGAGAGAGAGAGAGAGAGAGAGAGAGAGAGAGGGAGAGAGAGAGTGAGACAGAGAGATAGAAAGACAGAGACAGAGAGACATGGGTACAGTAACCAAAAGAAAAAAAGACAAGGAAAAGAAGAGGGCATCATTGACATATCCTGTTTAAAATACATTAAAGAGAAAAGAGGTCCCAAAGAGATATAGATAAGAAAGATATTTTTGAATGTTACAGGTTAAATTTATTAAAGAAAAGCAAACTGTACATAATAGACACATGTAATTTCATGGGCAATGTTTTCTTCAATTCTACTATGTTATGTATATGAAAATGTTGATTATAGTGGGTGTTTATTAATTTGAGATAAAAGTAAAAGTTCACATAAAATTAAAATGAAAGATTTGGACTAGATGATTTCAAACATACCTTCTAGTTCTAAAGCTATAGTCCTATGATAACTATTTTTTGATGCTTTTATCAAGAAGTATCTATTCAGGCCAAGATATAGGACAACAGATAACCTGCCTTCAAAATAGATTTGAGACTAAATTTATAATTTTTCATTATTCTGAGATATTTGACTTGATTTGGAAGGAGCGTAAGGGATCAAGACCCAAATGCTTCATCTGTCTTCATCAAGCTTGTAAGTTTGAGAGCAATACAAAATTAAAATAGTATTTAACTTGAGAAATAGACCACATCTTTTCTTTCCTAACTCTACTCATTCTAGTAGAAGGCTTGACTTTTAAGTACTTTAGGAATATCATTTTAGCAGCTATACAGTGGATAGAATGGAGAATGCAGAGAATAGGAGAAAACCAATTAGGTTATCACAATATGAGTAAGAGTTAATGAAATCCTAAATAAAAACAGTAAATTTGGGGAAAAACCCCAAAGGATGTATTGGAAATATGTTAGGAGTAGAAGCAACTAAGCCTGCCAAATGATTGAAAGGGGGTGAGGGGGAGACAGAAGAAAGAGTCAAATTTGGCCCCCTTTTTGAGAACCTGAGCAGCTTAAAAGGATGGTGGCTCCTTTATGGACATTAAAGAAATCCAGAATAGAGTTAGGTTTTAAAGGGAAGATAATGAATTTCTGTTTGGGACATGTTAAGTGTTAAATGCCTATGGGACATCTAGGTAGAGATTCAGCAGACAGTTGGAGATATGGGAATCAAATTTCAGAAGAGAGATGAGGGTATAAAATATATAGATTTAGGAAGTCATTTGCAGACAGATAATATTTAAATCCTCAGGAGCTGATGAGAACATAATAGAGTATGGAGAGAAGAGCATCCTGAGTATAAAGAATAGGGGAAATGACATGATAGGTGATACAGTAAAGGAGACTAAGAAGTGGTCAGACAGTTTGGAGGGGAAAAAAAAGGGCAAGGACAACTAAAACCCAGGAAGGATTCATTGTTAATGGTGTCAAATGCTTCAGCAGTTTATAAAAAGGATGACAACTAAGAAAAAGGCCATTAGATTTAGTAATTAATGTATCTTTGATAACTTTTAACAAAAAAGTTGGTAAACTATATCTTTCCATTTTGGGGAAGTTTGGGGGTTTTTTTTACATAAAGCCCTTAATGAATGACTGAAAGTGAAACATTAGTCCTGACTCTGTTCAACAGACATTCTGAAAACTTCTTCATTACTACCTGTTTATAACTTAATTTGTATAACTAAAATAACCAATTCATTTTAAAACTCACAACTTCTCATATTGAATTCTTATTTTTTTCTACTCCATTGTGCCCTTTAAAAATAAAAAATAATCTATTTTTGTTGTTTTGGTTTTGTTTCTTCTTATTATTTCATTGATATACTGATTTAAGAAATGCCCAGTGAGAAAGCTCCCTGCATTTAAACAGATCCATAATTGATCATTAACAGACTGACTTAGTGAGTTGACTAAAGCATTAGAAATGATAGGACTAGTCCACAATTAAACAGACACCTGAGGTAGAGACAGGACTTAATGTCAAGTCATCCAGCAACCAACAAGCATTCACTAAGCAACTGTTAATGTGTGAAGCATAGTGCTAGTGAAGAGATAAAGTATAAAAAATGAATACCCTCTAATTTCAAGGAACTTAAATTCTTAATTGACAGACAAGTATATACAGCACAAATATAAAGTGAATACATACATAATAGTTAAATTAAAAGCACTATGGGAGAGAAAGCATTAATAGCTGGGGGGGATGGGGAGGGTTAAGCACTTACTACATATTTCAGGCGGGGTGTATGGGGTGCTCAGGGAGGGGTAGTATCTCTGGTATGGAGGGCTTGTCGTGCCCTCCTAGGGCAGCTCTCCAGCCTCTGACCCTCACCTGACACCCAGCTCTCACTTGTGGCTCCCAGTAGCTGCTAGCATGTGGCAGCGGCCACACCCCGGGCAACGGCTTGGACAGGCCGGCTAAACCTTGTGAGGGTAGCCATCGGGTCGACGTCGACCCCTGGTGAACCAGGGCTTTGCTCACCCAGCATGTGAAGACTGCTTCGGCGGAACAGATGGAAGAAACCAACAAGAAGGTTCAACGGCTGAGAAGGCGACGCAGCAAGGCACTGTGGAGTGCTTAGGGCGTGATGGAGCACAAAAGACAACACGGCCATCCAATGCAGCTGAGGAAGTCTCCAGGTGTAACGACTTTTCGTGCCACTGGACCCAGGCTTCCAACACTGAGAGAGTGGGACTGTCTCTGTGCACCGACTTTTCCACTTAAATCTTCATGCACAGGTGTCTTTGTGCACACACACAAAGACAATTGTCATTCTCAGTTATGGAGAGACTACTACTATACATATTTCAGGCATATGCTAAGCGCTTTTGATCCTCACAACTACTCTGTGAGGTAGGGCCAGCATTTTCCCTATTTTTAAAATTAAAAAAAACTTAGAGGCCAAGTGACTAGCTCAGGGTCACATAACTAATAAATATCTAAGGAACTCCTCCCCACAGGAACCTAGGCTCTGTTATTGAGTCCCTCAGCTCTGATAGGTGAGCTTCTGTCTTAATTTTCCCCTTCCTCTTTGGAATTTAAACCCCAAAAAGGCAGGGAATTTTCTTTGCCTGTATTTGTTTCCCTAGCACTTGGTACCATGCTTCGCACATGATTAGTAATTAATATTCTATACATCTATCTACCTATTTATTACTATGTATTTCTACCCAGTTCTCAGTAAAGATAACAAATTGTTAGCCATCCCCTGGTGCTATAACTATCATACCATACCTACTCAACCTCCTTTTTAAAGCAAAATAATGTCATTTCTTTTATCCCATATTTTTACTACCAAGTGAGAAAATAAAATTGATACTGACTCCATTTTTGTTAATGATTCTATTCTGTATCACCATCAACATTTTGTATAGCTGCCTAAATAACTTTTTTAGCTTTGAGTTATGTTCATAAATTCATATGTTCAGCAGTTCAGTCTTCCTCTCCAAGTTAAATTTTAAAGGTCAGTTTCCCTTTAAATTACTTTACTTGAAAGAAACTTGTTATCTGTATTTCTCTAATTGTCCTCCAAAGAAGTCTTTGGTTTATTATCTATGGTTTGTCATTTATGTGGTTGTGCATCCTTTATTTTCAAAGATAATCAATAACATTACAGGTGAGGTCTTAACGTGAGTGAATTTGGATTCAAGTGAGAGAGCTGCAAAAAGTCCTCAACCCACTCATTCTTCCAGAGTCATCAAAGTCTAGTAACGAGACAAAAGTCAATAGGACTGACAATGGCTCAGGATGTAGTGAATGACTTTACTATCTTTTTGTCTGACTAGGCTATACACACTCTTTAGCACTCTGCTTCATCCGCCTTCATGGTCCTTGAAACAAATTGTTCTCAATCACACATTCCTCTGGGAGAAGTCTTCATATGCTTGAAGTAGACATCCTTCTAAATCACATACTGTTTAAGGTCTCCTTGTTACCATCAACCTGGTTTAGCCCATATGCTAAGGCAGTTTTATGACTACTTTGCATGCTACAGCTTCTTGGAGTCACGGATGAGAGGTAGACACCAAAAGAGGTTGAGCTGCTCTGAAAAGAGCTCAGCAAGCCCTCATAACAGAGGTGCTAGACCTTCCTAAACATCCCATACAATCTTATTATCCATGTACCACTAACTAACCTTGCAGGTGGACACAATCTGCAAGAAGATTGGAAGCTAGAAAGGTGCTAGGTTAGCACAGTGGATAGAATGCCAGGCTTAGAACCAAAAGGACCTCAGTTCAAATCTGGCCTCAAATATTTCCTAGCTATGTGACCCCACGTAAGTCATTAAACCCAACTGCCTAGTCCTTATCACATCTTAACCTTATAAATAATACAAGATAGACAGTAAGGCTTTTAAAAATATGGAAGGAAGGGTGCTTGCTAAACCCATCTAGCTGATGTCCAAGTAATCATGTTGTGACTCATCTCTATGACACTTCTAACAGAACCAATCATATTGTTTTCCACATTCATGATACTGCCTTTTTTTATGATCCTCCCTTTTTATGTAAAACTTATTTGTCAGCCCTCATTTGGTGTCTTTTGGCTGGGTGATGGACTAAAGACTCTTGTTAATAACTGCTAATTTTAGGGGGCAGCTGGGTACCTCAGTGGATTGAGAACCAGGCCTAGAGACGGGAGGTCCTAGGTTCAAATCTGGCCTCAGCCACTTCCTAGCTGTGTGACCCTGGGCAAGTCCCTTGACCCCCATTGCCTAACCCTTACCACTCTTCTGCCTTGGAGCCAATACACAGTATTGACTCCAAGACGGAAGGTAAGGGTTTAAAAAAAAAATAACTGCTAATTTTACCAATAAATTGAAAGTGCTCAGAGTTTACAATATACCTTCATTTCAATTGTGTCAATAGTGTTTTCAACCATAATATTTTTAAAGGATGCTGAAAAGAAGCAATAATTGCTAAAAGAATAGAAATTCAATCTCATGAAGAAAAGTAAAAACTTGTAAAAGTAACTGTATTTGAGTATATGAATTATTGTCATATACTCTGACAAAATAGCACAGTGGAAAGAAATGAAAATGGAGTATGAAGCACTATATTCTGGTGTCAATTTCACCACTATTATAAATTTCTGTAAGCCTTAACATCTTTGTTCCTCAGTTTTCTTATCTCATAGTTCCCACCAAGCTGGAAAAGCTTCATGTATGATCACAGTTGACCAACAATATCTCTTTTGTCTAATGTCCAGTTTAGTGAAATTTAGGAAAGATAATCACCAGGATGTCTGTTGGATAACGAATATTTTGGTCATAGAAATTATGAAAATCTAACTAATTTGTAGTTGGCTTTAGATAAGTAGCAGTGGGAGAACTAATCATACTAATAAAATTATAGATTTTTCAACTAAATCTAAATTAATACTAAGAATCAGGAAGATCATGCAGATAATAAAAAGTGGACTTAAAATTCAAACCAAGTCCAAGACCATTCTGTTTTCCACTATTCCATTATTTACTGTTTACATCTATATATACACCAGAATTATAGACATAACAGATATGTAATAAATTTTCAATCAAATAAATGACTGGTCCTTCTCTTATTCCTGAGACAAAAAGGTACTAATATTGACACACCATGATTATTCCAGATTCCCTTAACCTCTGTGCTATGAGGGGGAAAAAGTTAACATTAGAACTCAGGTACCTCATATTTAATGCTATTTCCTCTTCTCCACAACTTCTTTAAAATTTTATTTATTGCAAATTTCAGTGATTTAGGATATGGTTCCCTAACTATTCCAATGACACCAAAGCTTTACATAGTTATCTCCAAACCAGCTGCCACCATTATAAACACTTATAAACCATTATAAACTTAGATTCCAAAGAAGGAATCTAAAAGAAAATATAATATATTGTACCCACACTGGTAAATAATTCATAGTTAGCACTATCCAAACCTAAAAACTTTGAGAAAATCAAAAACAATTCCCTACAAAGAATAGGTTGTGGATCCCTGGTATAATTCTTTACAATGATTCCATTGCTAAAATTTTGTGTGGCCACTTTAGCACATACAGCCTTCCTTTCACTTTAAAACACTAAAATACAAAAATCTATTAAATACTGTTACTTATATCATAGTTTCATGCTGAAGTAAAAATATAGGCATTCCCAGTCTTCAATCTAATTGTTTTAATTGTTAGATACCCTTATCATTTAATGTACATTCATTACAAAAATACATGACGTATGTCAATGTTGTACAAATAGATGATGCCTACAAGAAGGCAACATGCACGCTTCACAATGTGTGGATTATAAAATAAGGGTAGCAAAAGCAAGTAATATTGTATGCTGAAAGAACTTACATATTTGTTTTATTCAGAGGCCAACTATACATAAAACATTGGCTTGGAATAGGCAAATATTATCTTCAGCATTCCCTCTCATATTCCTAAGATATCCCTAAGTCTGGGATAGAAATTTCCAGAAAATTCCTTAAGCTTAAAATTCTAATTCTCTACTCCATCCAACTAAAAAATGTTTGTCTCAACCCTGTGGGTCTTGCTTTCTCCTAGATCAGTGATGGTAAACCTTTTAAAGACCAAGAACCCAAATTGCAACTCTCATGTTGCATATGAGCTGCCCCCTTACTCCAAAGAGGAGAGGAGGAAGCACTGCCTAGAACATATCTAATCAATAACAATTTGTTTGCTTCTGTTGAAGCTGAGTTGCTTTCCACTCCTTCCCTTTTCCAAAGTGAATTTTATAAATTTTCATCAGAAAGAATAATTTGAATAGTTATTTTAGGTAGTCTAAATGTATGACAGCAGAACATTACCTAAACAGCAAAATAGGAGAAACATTTCTATTTATGGGGTGATTTGGGCTCATTTTTATATTTTATCATATGCTAACTTTATATCTTCTCTTCCTACTTTACAAAGATTAAGACTATCTAGTAATAACTCCCCTCATCACCCTCATGCATGTTAAATCTTTCCCTCTCTACTAGCTCCTTTCCCTCACCCTACAAAATATTCTAGTCTCTTTTATACTTAAAAAATAAAAGTCTTCACATTATCATCCTCTCATGAATCTCTTTCAAACTTCAGGGAAAGATAATGTACACACACTGCCTTCACTTCCTCACCATCCACTTATTCCTTGCAATCCAACTTCCATTCCCACAATTTTCAAAATTACTAATAAATCCTTCATTATTCAACCTAATGGCACCTTCCTAACATCATAACAGCCTTGAAACCATTGCTATCCTTATGGATAGTCTCTTTTTCCTTGACCTTCATGATCTCACAAGCCCCACAGGACCAGAGAATTCAAGATATAAAGCTTAAAGGGGATGTTAAAGGTTAATTTGACGGACCTTATTTCCTTTGAGGAGGTTGAGGAAACTGAGACACAGAGAAGTTAGTAACTTGCCCAAATTTACCCAGGTTTTCTAATTCCAAAAACAGTAATCATTCCAATATACTATGGTACCTTTCTTCATTCTCTTAGACTAGCTATTCATATCATTACCAAATGTTTCCCCTTGGATTTCTTAAATATCTCTAAAATGTCTTAATTGGTTCTCTAATCTACTCAAATGGCTTCAATCATCATCTCCATTCAAATGGTTTCTAAATCTATTCCTCTGTCTCCAATTTACACTTAAATGTCCAGTGTGTTTTGATATTCTATATGGCTATTCCCAAATCAATCAAAATGCCCCAAATTGAAGTTATTTGGGTAAAACTATCTTAATTCAGCAAACATCCAAAAGTTTACTATATACAACAGAATTCTTGTCAGCCCTTTCACACCATCTCCTTCCCCTAAAAATGCCATACCATTCCTTAATATCTTAATTTTTGTTAAAGGTAATATTCTTCTGGTCATCCAGGTTAACTGCCATAGAATCAGTATCCATCTACTTCCATCAAATTAGTTAGATGCCCTGTCTAGTCAATTAGTATTTACATAATAATTTTGACATCCATACCCTTCCTTTAAACTTTCACTATTATCATCCTGAGATACAGGATGAATGATGGTGAAGTCAGAATTTAGTGGAACTGAGCGAGAGTGGGTTTATCTCTCCTAGATTGTAAGACAGTCCAATTTGGTCTTTTACCTCCATTTTATCCCCTCTCCAACCTATTCTTCATACCGGTGCCCAATTAATCTTCATAACATCCAATCTAACTATAACACTTCTTTAAAAAAACTTTTGTTATTTCAATAATGTCTACCAATAAAGTTCCTGATGTTAGCAGGCATAGCCTTCCATATTTTGGTTCCAAACTATTTCCAGGTCTATTCCATATGACTGTTGGGATTTAAATTCTCTGGAAACTGTATATCAATTTATAATTATTTATTAGGCAATAAAAATGAGTTGGAAGAGAAAAGGCACCTATTCACATGGCAGGGCCTGGTTAATTAGAGTTCACTGCTTACCTACGAGATTTACTCCCACTGCTTCCTAGCCAAGGGTGTGAGCAAAATGCCCCACCAAGCAAGTCCCCAGAGGGAAAGATTTGTGGCTTCCTCAATCCCTATATTATAACCCCAGTGAGATCACTTCTTCTGAGTCTCCCTGGTTGGATAAACTTAACCTCAGTCTAAATCATAGGCCACTCTTCCAGACACCAGGAGTCACATGAGACAAGAGACAAGCATCTTTCAGAACACTAGGGAGTCATAAGACCACATGCATGGCCAATCAAAGGGTGGGTCTAGGACCTAAGATGGAAATGGATTTTTAAAACTTTCCTTTCTAAAAGGAAAGGCACAAATGTATATTAAATTCACACATTATTTGTTTGTATGTACATCACATTTAGTCAAATTGAACTACTTTCTATTCTCTGTTTTCATCCTGCCTTATCCTGTCATACTTTTTCATACTGTCCCTGATGCCCAGAAGGGGACCTTGAGGCCTTTCCATTTCAGACTATTGGAATTCTTCCCCTTCCAAGACTAACTCAGATAGCAGTCAGGTGAGAGTGATATCTTTTCAGATTTCTTACAGCACTTGTCCTGGGCCTATCTTTTATACTTCTCTCTTTCTCCCTTCTATCATATTTATCATATTACTTACACACACACACAAACACATATCTTTGCTATTATGTTACAATCCCCTTGAAAATATACATATTATATATATTACTGAATTTTCAATGCTTAGTATAATGAATGTCCTATACACAATAGATGCTGAAGAAAAGTTTATTGAATTTTAATTTTGTCTTCTAACATCAAAGATTGGGGATTGCTTCAGTGGGTGTACTTTACCTACCATTTCAATTAACTACAACTCTATGCCTAGTAAAGGGTCTTCATGGGTAGACAGAAAAAGATCAAATACCTGGTAGGCAAAATTTCATGTTGACAAACCTCACTGAACTTAGATAGTAAAGTCCTCAATTGGGGAAAAAAATTACACATACATATACTCTGTGTGTATGCATATTATGTACATATACCTATTATATATGTGCCATATGTGCCCATATATATATATGTGTGGGTTATAGATCTACATGTGTGTATATGTGGCTATATGTGTCCTAAAACGTGCACTCGAAGCCTTTTCAGCTTGGTAAAACATACAAGGGAATATGCTCCACTGATAGAACTGGACAGAATAAAAGAGTATTTCCATACTGCAAAGATATATAAATAAGAATTTCTTAATCAGTAATTTTAGTAAAAGTATTCATCTACATCTTAGTTATACTAGAATGATCTTCTCTCTACCACCCAACAGTATCAATCTCATTCAAGCAATTAAAAATTTGATGAAAATTTTAACATTTTGTCTGTTGTACTCATAGTACATTAGTTCCTTCAAATCCCTTCTGTTTGTCCCTTTATGTAAATCCCTTATCTTTAGCTTCAAATGCCACATTAAATCACCTCTATCATATCCACCACCAACCCTTATCCCTCCCTCCACAGTAAAGTAAAATTTTCTTAGTCTCTCCCTCCACCCACTCTCTCTCAGTTCCACTAAATCCTGACTTACCATCATCTATCCCATATGCTTTGAATCAACTCCAAATTCAAACTTACAGAGCTATATAGTTCTCTTTGTTAATTTTCACCTCAAAATTTATTACAAAACTAAAGTGCTAACATAATAAATGGAAAGAGCACTGAATTTGAAGTAAAAAAAAAAACTAGGTAAATTATCTATTACCTAGGCAAGTCATTTACTTCTCTAGGTTTCATATTTATATATCTGTAAAAAGAAGTGGTTAGGCTACTAGATCCCTTCCAACTCCAGGTCTATGATCCTATGAAATTCAATTGTGTAAATACCTACAGTAGATTTTCATCTATTGAAAGGCATCATCATATTGCCTTTCTCTTACCTCTAAATGAATGTCACTCCCAAATTATCCCTAATTTTTTTGGTTCAAAATTATGATTTCTGATGTAAGGGATTTCTGGTGTAAAACATAGTAACTTAGTGAGTTACTAAGATGTTGAAAAATGAAGTGACTTGTACATGTTCACAAAGCTACCACATTTTGGAAGAAGGATTTGAGCCCGAGTCTTTCAGAATGGAAGATCTGCCCTCTCTCCGCTATTTAATTTTTAGAAAGTGCTAACAGCATTTCCAAAAAACTTATTAAGCCTAAATTTACTCATTTTCTTAACCATTATTCCTAGTTCCAACCTCAGTACCTAAACAGGACAAGTCTATTTTCAATTCACATGGATTGTCTCTAAATAAATGAAAATTACTACAATACCCAACCTAAGCCTTCTTGTCTTCAAGCTAAGTTTCTCTCCAATATTCAGCTCATTATCTGACAACATGATTTCTAGGTCCTTTATCAACCTAGCTATCCTCCTTTGAATATTAATATACTTGCTAAAAAGTGGAACCTAGAATTAAATAAAATATTTGATAAGTGGTATATCTAGAATAGATTAAGGAGGATAATGACCTGCCTAGTATCTCACTGAAACATAAACATGAACTTCTTTGGCTTCTGTGTCTTTTTTTAAATGTGATATGACATAAAATCATCATTTTTAAAGATCTATAATGCCACTCCATTTCAACCACTGTGTGAGTCAATGGCTATTGCCAAAAGAAAATAAAACCTAATTTCCATCCTAATTTGAGACAATTTAAGAGAAACTCCACTGGCCTATGCTGTTTTCATCCCTTTTTTAAAAATTTGCAAATTTTTCATTATATATTTCCTAATATTACAAATAATATCTTTGTAAGGTAGTAACAAAAAATAACCTTAAAACTCCATTACCAACTCACTCTTTTTTTTTTGGTAGAAGGAAATAACAATACTTGATTCTTGGTCTCTCAGATTCTAGGCTTCTGGAGACAAGAGACCATGCCAAGGTTCCCTAGTTTCTATAAAAAGAAAGTGGGATGCTCTTTACTAATGAATGAATAATGAATGAAAAAGAATACACTGAAAAGTCAGCCAAGATAGTAGAGTAGAAGGTCAAAACTATCAAACCTTCTCCCTAACACTTTCCAATGAAATGACCACAGAAAAGACTAAAAAGGTTTCTGAGCATAAAAAACAATTAAAAGTCACAGTGAGAGGGCAGCTAGTTGGCTTAGTGGATTGAGAGCCAGGCCTAGAGATGGAAGGTCCTGGGATCAAATTTTACCTCAGGCATTTCCTAGCTGTGTGATCCTGGGCAAGTCACTTAACTCCCACTGCCAAGCCCTTGGTGCTCTTCTGCCGTGGAACCAATTACACAGTATTGATTCTAAGATGGAAGATAAGGGTTTTAATATTTTTTTTTTAAAGTCACGAGTCCAGGGTAGTTTAGGAAGCTAGAAAAAGGTCTGCAAACACAGGAGGGACTGGTCAGGAGCATGGTGCTATAGAAGTGGTATAGAGTGGTGAAAGCAGTAAACAAAAGTGGTGGGAAGCAGTGTTAAAGGAGCAGCAGCACCAGTATCCACAGATGGTGGTTTAGAAAGAGATCTTGAAAACTGTTCTAGCACTGAAAGTAAGGTCAGGTATTATTTGGCAGCTCTGTTATCTCTTACTCATTTCCAGATTGCAGTTCCATAGCAGAAAAGAGTGGAAAGAATCATATGGTAGCAAGGTCCCTTCCTGAATAAGGATTAAGAGGGCTGTTACCAGACTTCTCTGTGGATTATATCACTTTGTAGATACAAAAAATCTATAGACCCTCAGATCAAGCTGTGAAAGCAGAAGGACAAAACAGACAAAACTCAGGACAGATATACTCCCACCCCCACCAAAATGATCAGTAGAAAGTCAAGAAATAGGCTAGGAATATGAACAAACCATAAAAAAAAAAGAGCTTTAATGTACTATGGTGACAGAAAATCTCAATGAAAAATTTAAAACTATCCAACAAAATAATGAAGCACGAAGCTGATTTTAATGGAAAAAAGAATAAAATAAATAAACCCTTAACTAATTTGATTTTTTAAAAGATGAAAAACAAATTGGCAGCCTCAAAAGTAAAAGTGGAATCATAACTCATGAATACAAAATTAAAGCATTAGGAGCTATTTTGCCCAACTTTGTGCCAATAAAACTAATAATTTAAATTAAATGGATGAACATATACAAAATTATAAATTGCCCAGATTAGCAGAAGAGGAAAAGACATATTTAAATAGTCATATCTTACAAAAAAGAAATTAAAAAGCCATAAATGATTTCCCTAAAACAAAACAAACAAAAAAAATAGTTCCAAGTGGACTTATAGGTGAATTATACCAAACTTTAAATAATCTTCATTTTGATATTACATAAATTATTTGAGAAAAAATAGGTAAAAGAGTCTCAGCAAATTCTTCCTATGACACAAATATAATTTTGATACCTAAACCATAGAAAGAAAACTACAGACCAATTTGTCTATTTATTACTGAAACAAATTTTAAAAATAAAATATTGTCAAGGAGATTACCACAATATATCATATAAAGATCATAAACCATGACAATGCTAGTTAAATATTAGGAAAATTGTAAGAACAACTGAGCACAGCAATAAGAAAACAACAAAAATCCTATTATTACATATCAAGAGGTGTAGAAAAAAATTTTTTTACAAGATACAATATCCATTTCTATTAAAAATACTGGAAGACAGGTATAAATGGCAATTAATTGGGAAGGCTTCTAGTTTATCTCCATTAAAAATAATGTTTTCTCTTCGTTTTACATAGAAACTACTTATTTTAACAAGTGCCATTTTCTCTGTGTTCTAATTTGCTTTGCAAAAATTATTCACTTTTCTACTAGAAATGCTAGCTATAGCAGTAAGACAAGAAAAAAATTGAAAGAATAAACAGAGGAATGAGGAAACAAAACTATTGCTTTCTGCTAATGATATGGTATACTAAAAGAACCCCCCAAAATCAACTAAAATTAGTCAAAACAATTATCAACTTTGGCATAGTTATAGAAAGTAAAATATAACCAAACAAATCATCAGGATTTCTATGTATTACCCACAAAAATCCAGAAGAAATAGGAAAGAAAAATCCAATGAAAACAATTGAAAACAGTATAAAATAATTGTGTCTATCTGCTAAGTCACATTCAAAACTATAAGAACCCAATTACAAAAAACTCTTCATACAAATACTAAACAAGTGGAGAAATATTAATTGTTCATAAGTAAGCCATGCCAATATAAGAGGAGTAATAATATTACCTAAATTAGTTTACTTATTCAATGCCACACCAATCCAACTACCAAAGAATTATTTTATAAATCTAGAAAAAATAATAAAATTCATCTGGAGGAACAAAAAGTCAAGAATATCAAGAGAAATAATGAAAAAAAGAAGTGAAGACCTAACAACGCCAGGTCTTAAACCCTACTATGAAGCAGTAGTCATTAAAACAGTCAGGCACTAGATAAGAAATACAGTGGTTGACCAACAGAATAGAGTAGGTATACAATATATTGAAGGAAATGAGCACAGTAACCAATTGTTTGATAAACCCAAAGATCTCAACAATAGGGTCAAGAACTCATTGCTCAAAAAAAGATCACATAGAAAATAGTAAAGCAGAAGTCAGAAAATAGGAATAGCTCTACATCTCACCCTGCAAAACAAAATAAGCTCAAAATGAGTACATGATTTAAAAATATAAAGGAGGATACCAGAAGCAAATTAGGAGGACAAAGAGAAAATTCCCTGTCTTATCTATGGTTAGAACAGTTCAAGACCATACAAGAGAAAGAGAATTTCATGGGAGGGAGAACATTAAATTCAAAAGCTTTTGCATTAACAAAACTTATGTAGCCAAAATTGAAAGGGAAGGGGGTGAGGGGTCTACAAAAAAAAATTTTCATGATAAGGTCTCTTTTCTCAAATATATAGAGAACTGACCCACATGTATAAAAATAAAATATATTCCCCAGTTGATAAATGGTCAAAGTATATTAAAGGAGCAGTTATCAGAAGAGAAAATAAATTCTATCAATATTTACATAAAAAATGCTCCAAATCACAAATAATTAGAGAAATTAATATTAAAACATCTTTGATGTAACAACTCATGCCCATTAAATTGGCTAAGATGACAGAAAAGGAAAATGACAAATGCTGGCAGGGATGTAGAAAAATATAAACACTGGTGAAACTATGAACTAGTCCCACCATTCAGGAGTTTTATTTAGAATTATGCCCAAAGGGCATACTTTGCATACCTTTTGACCCAGCATTGCTACTATTAATTCTTCACTAGGAAGAGAGTAAAGAAAAAGTTAAAAGACCAATATGTACAAGAACATTTATAGCAGATTTTCTTGTGGTGACCTAGCAATTAGGAAAACGCTGAACAAGTTATAACATATTATAGTGACGGACTATTACTGTACTTTAAAAAATGATGAGGATAATTTCAAAAAAATCTAAAAAGACTTCTATGAACCGATACAAAGTGAAGTAAGCATAATCAAGAAAACATTGTACACAGAAAAAAGCAATAGTGTTAAAAAAAATCTAGTGTGAAAGACTTTACTCTGATCATGAAAAAAAAAGAAGTTCCATCTCTAGAGACCTGATGGACCTTGAGTCTAGACTGAGGCAAATTTTTTTCTTTTTCCTGCTTCTTCTTGCTATTTTTTTTACAAAATTATTAATGTGGAAATATTTGTTTGGCTTCATGTACACAAATGCTATGATACATATATTTTTAATTTTAACTTTTGAAAAATAAATCAATACACCACTAATAGAGCTATGAAGAGCTCAAAGTATTATATAATTTGTATCACACCAAATTAACTACAAAGAAAGTATAATTTATTCACTTGACCAAGAGAAAAAACTATTAGGTATATAATCAAAGGATATCAAAAACAAACACAATGAAGCGCAGCTATGTGGCCTGGTGATGAGCAGTGCTGGGTTGAAATCTGACCTTAGATACTGCCTACCTGTGTTATCCTAGGCAAGTCACTTAACTCCCATTGCCTAGCCCTGACCTCTCTTCTGTTTTCAAACCTACACAGTATTGGTTCTAAAACAGAAGGCAAGGGTTGTTTAAAAGAACACAATAGCTATAAATGCCAAAAATAATCACAGTAGCATTTTGGGGTGGGCCAAGTAAGTCCCCATCATTTGAGAAATGGTAGAACAAACTAATGAATAAAATAAGTCATAAATATTTGGGGAAACTTTTATTATCGATTGTGGAATAAAGAAATTAAGCAGAACCAAGTGAACAATATCAACATTAATCATAATTTTTTTAAACTAAAAGATTTTCGAGTAAGGCATTGATCAATCATGATTTATCACATACTTCACTGTTGATGGTAGAGAGATGTGGGCAATAGTTACAAAATGTTGCAGGAGCTTTAAGCCCTGATTTGTATAATGATTTATTTTGTCTAACTTAATAGTGTTTCTTTGCTATGAGGGAAGATTGGGGGCTGGAGGTTGGCACAAGGGATAATTCTGAAGCAAAACTTGAAATGTTTAGACTTTATACTGAAAATATTCACATTTAAAGTTACTGATATAATTCCTTTAATACCAAAGTATTATCTATAACCTGATCAAAACTATGTAATATTAGTTTATAAACAGAAAGTTTGATAACAAAATAGACAAGGGAAAATCAGATGGAATTCAATAATCCAGTGTTCAATAGCCAGAAGACATAAAATACTTAGGGAAGGACTACATATTTGACAAAATCTTTTGAGGAAAGTGGATAGTAGTCTAGTAGAAATTAGGCTTAGACTAACACCTTACACCATCACACAATACATTATAAATAGATACCTGATCTTGATATTAAAAATCATTCCATAAAAAAATGAGAAGGCAAGAGTTATACTTTCATAGCTATAGGAAGAGAATTTTTTAAAATTACATGTACAAATAATTTTTAACAACTGTTATCTGGCATTTTATGATTCAGATTCTCTCCTTCCTTCCCTCACCTCCTCCCTACATGAGGCAGTAAATAATTCTTAACCAAGAAAAGAGAGGCAATTACTACAGGTATAATAAATAAATGATTACATTAGTTGAAAAGTTTCTATATAAACAAAATTAATGTACCTAGGATAAGAAAGGAAGCAGTCAAGTATGGGAAAATAAAGGGTTTAGCATCCAAACCATACATGTCCATACATGGACAATTAATACATATATACATATAGATATTTATATATGCGCACAAAACACATATAATCAAAATCAATTACCCAATAGATAAAGAATCAAAAAACATCAAGTTATCAAAAGAAGTCTAATCATTAAGAAGCATATGAAAGAGTATTCTAAATAACTAATAAGAGAAATTAAAATCAAGACAAGTCTAAGAAATTCGCACATGGCATACCATGCAGATTGACAAAAACTATACAATATGAGAATATTTAATGTTTGAGGAATTATAGGAAAATAAACTTTACAGTGCATTATTGGCAAAGCTGTAAATCTGTACAACCATTTTGGAAAGCAAATTATACAAATCAAGTGACTAAAATTAATATGATCTTTGAACCAGAGATTATACTATGAAACTTATACCAAAAGGAGACCACTGATATTAAGGTCAATACATATACCAAAAAAATATGTGGGGGTGTATATACACATATATCAAAATTGTTGTTTCATAAACATATGTGTCTCTCTATATGTATATATGTGTGTATGAATATATATATACATATATATGGCTATATACATATATATGACTAAGCATAAGGACTGATTCCCCAGCATCCTCCTTAGCCACATGTAAGGGGAAAAAAATCATTTCCCTAAAAACACATGTGTGTATACAGATCTACATACACACAGACCTATATACAGACATACAAACACATATGTGAGGCAACAATTGATTATAGCAAATAACTGGAAACAAACTGGATGCTAATTGCATTAGGGGATGGCTAAAGTGATGGAAAGTGCGGAATATTACTATATTGAAAAAATTGACATATGTAATGAATATAGAGAAGCATGGAAAGACATATCCAAACTGATCCTGGGTAAAGTCAGCAAAGTCAAAAAAAAATCCATATAATGAACACAACAGTGTAAGCAGAAAAATGACCAAAAAACAAAAGTAAATGCTGCAAAATTACCAAGAACAAGAACAACAAAGAAGACACCTCAACCCCTTTGCAGAAAGCAGACAGCCACAACTGTGGTGGATTATATCTCTTTTTTGTCTTTAAAAAAAAAATCAGTATTGTGAAGAATAAGAAGCAATGAGATGCTAGGGAAAAGAAAACATCTAAAAATTTGCTTTCTAAAAACATCTGATAGTTCTTTTTAAAAAATGAGAAAAACAAGTTTCTTCTCTAATTATTTCTCAGCTACAACTAATTCCATTTCCACCTACTTTCCTCAATGCTAGCAATCCATCCAAGTAAGTTAAAATTTGTGGAAGAAAAACAATGATGCAGTAAATTCCATATTTCATACCAAAAAAGTTAATGTTTGAGGGTGTTAATCTCTTCATTTCAATAATAAAAAATTATCCTTATCTTCAAAGAATCACCATGGCTTGAATCTCCTTCAAAAAGTCAAAAATTTTATCACTATCCCTCTCAATATATACACAAAAGAAGCATTACTAAATTCTAAACATAACTGCCTTTAAGACTAATGCCTTATCTCCAACACTATCAACTTAGAAATCAAAACTATTAAAGCAAGGAATTAAACTCAAAAATATTTGTACTCTAAAAGTAAAGAAAAAAGAGAAATACAATTATGAAATGTTTTATAGATAGCCCTATAGAACAGTTTAAGCTATAAAATTCCTAGGCACAGTATATCATTAAAGAGTTTCTAATCTGAATTTCCTTATTTTTACATGAAGTAAAACACTTAAAATTCACCTGATCTTTATCTAGATTTCCTTTACTCATTCCTGTTTCCTTTTTTTCCACTGCAAATGCTTGAAAATAAATCTGACAGACCAGAAGATCTGATCATAAAATTATATTTAATATGGAATCTAGAACAATTACAGACTACTTTATTTTCAGTTTATTGACCTATTAAATGTGCTTTTATGAAAGCATTTGCCAAAAACACTATTTTATCCAACAATTTTTAAAAACAGCTCTAGGAAAATTATCTCCCAAGTTACAGTATATGCATTATGATTAATTTCTAAACTTAATAATAACCACGAGCTTCTCTCTTTCCCCAAGATTACCATAAGACACTGGGCAGTAATATAAATTAGTGAGTCACCAAATTATTTTTGAACACTTTCTTTTCCAACAATATACTTAACCTAGAAATATTTCAGCCATGCCTGATTTCTCCCTCAATAACATTCACTCTATTCAGCAAGTTTCTTTAAAGAACTTATGCTACTCTAAAAAAGATAATATATTAACTGTTATCAGTATCAACCAATCATAAACCCTATTCCTATTATCCAAAGCTCTATAACAGTTTGCACCTGTCTTCCTCACTACTGAGCCGCCCCCCCCCCCAATCTTCATATCCTCTCATCACCACCATTTTACTGACAACACAGTCACAGGACATAAGACTGTTTTTGTCCTCAAAATATCAAATGTTTAGCATTTTATGGCTAGCCACAAACCTGAAGTGAAAGATGTGCAAAAAACCCAAACCTTCTGAAATGTCTTTATTTTAGGAAAAAATCATTAACTCTAATCTCCAGAAAAGGACAACAAAATTCCCACCATTTTCTGTATTTACTCAGCTATATTTTTAATCACATAAGAAATGTGTATGCAGTATCTAAGTCTAAGGTCACATACCACCTCCTTGATCTACTAATTAATTCATTTGAAGTGATCATTTTGTCTAATAGACTGCTCTTTATATATTACTTCATTAAATTAAATCTGTTTTATGAATATATCTGAGAATTTTGCCTAAGATATTTTACTGTTTTAATTATAAATTAAACTACTTATGTTTCTGCAGTTTTTTAAAAATATGCAAAAACATATAATTTTACTGCCCCAAAAATCCAGCCTGAAACCCTACTGTAAAATGTCATTATTCAATATATAATAATTAAATATGATAAAGGAAAAACATAACTTCTTCAAAATTCTTAGTATGTAACACTTTAATATAAATAGATTTCTGTTAAACAGTAGTAAATCCTTTTTGTTATTTTTTATACCAAGATAATCATTACAGGTTTATTTCAGTTCCAAAAGAAAAATTTCTTGATTCTCCTTCATATAGCAAAATACTAAGTAAACATGAAATATCTACTTAAAAGTATAATCATTTGATTGACAGATAAAATAATTGCTTTAAAAATACTTCTGAGTCATTTTGTCCTTACCTGCAGGCATGAACCATTACTGCATGCAGTGACTGTTCCATTTCCTAGCACAGACTTGAAGAAGCATCATATCTATCTCACCAAATGTGACTAATCCTGTGGGTTTGCAATTCCTAAGCTATTTACAAAGGGCACTCCCTTTCCATATAACAACATGTTTAACAGAATAAAAAATTCAATTTTTTCAACCTAAATTTAACAGATAACCTTAGTAATTGTGTGTCAACTCCCTAAAAATAAAGGAAGAAAAAAAATCCAATATAGGCAATTTTTTTAAGAAACCAAGGAATTCTTTATCCTTGAAAATTTTTTTTAAAGATTTCAATGACTGCTACCCATAAACCAGCAGTATGCTATATAGTGATTTGCATACTGCAGCTAATTAGACTTTACTACTTGAAAAAAATCCATAGTATTTTGCAAATAAAGAATAGCTTAACCTATAGAAATATAGAACAATAACCAGCATACAAAAAATACATTATATCAAACTTGACAAGAAAAAAATATACTGGCTTGCTTCTTAGTAGTGCTACACCATTAATTGTTCATGCAAGAGATGTAGCTGTACCTTTCTGAAGAGGACGACTTCTCAGAGTTAACTGACATCAGCAGCTCAATCTTCTGCTTGATTTCTGGAAAAATCAGAAAATATTCACAACCAAGATTGCCTGCCCTTGCTATCCAAAGTCTTTTATCAAGAGATTTTTCTTCTCTAATCCCTTTTGTTCAGAATGAGGCCACAAGATTCGCAGTACTTCTGTAAAGACTGTGATTCAATGGTGCTATAAAGGAAAAAAGCTCCAGAGGCATCAGGCCTTGCTAAACTATGCACATGACTGTTTATGAAAGCAGGAAGTACCATTTCCTTTAAGCAGAGGGGTGTTTTCTTTTTTAAGGTTGAACTGAATTAAATTTACAAGATAATTCTGGCTTCAACAAATTTAAATTCAAAGGACATATTGTAAATTATGCAAAGACTCAATCAAATAGCTCCCAGAGACCATTAGTAATTAAGTTCCAAACAGGAACAAGCATATATTCATCCCTAAGCTTCCTCCATTTCACAAGGTCTGAAAAATATGGCTCTGTGAATCATTTCTGTTGCTTAAGAATGAAATATTAAATCAGTATTCCAATTTATAGATTAAAAAAATAAAAGATAAACAAGGGTTAGAGTTCACTCTTTGTTCACAATTAAAAATATGTACAGTGTAGAAGTTCCAAACATACCAGTTGAATTATTTCTAATTTTATACTTTAAGAATCGTAACCCCTCCTCCTGGTTCAATACAGTTACCAGAGAACAGGAAGACCAAGTAAATGAGCTGATATATTATACTTTGCCTTTTAGGAAAAGCTTGGCAATGCTATCCAGAAGAGAAAAGTAAAAGCTGGTTCAATTTTATTTAAAGATAATTCCTGATTATGAATTGGAAAAGAATAGGTAGAGAATACGAATTATGAGAAAGAAAGGCAAAAAAACCCTACAATGGTCTTGGCAAGAAATTCACTGAATTCAAGCATGCCTAAATATTTAAGTACATATAGCTTTGTGCATATGTAATATAGATGCAATTTATTTTGTCTGTATGTGTATATGTTACATATCTATGTGGGTAAGTATATTTCTATTTATTTTTTCTATATATATATATATATATATAAAGCTGTATCTACTGACATATATATAGAAAATAAATGAACTGCATATATATGGGGAAGGAGGATGTACAGAATATAAATACTTATAAATATAAATGCTTGGGTTTGGTGAATAATTATGTTATGTATTGAATTTTAATATATTATTATATATGCATAGCTAGATATCACTTTTTTTTACATATACTGTGAAACCACGTACAAGTCACTTAACCTCTCAGGGCCGCCAAGCAACTCTCTAAGGACACAAAATAATTTTCCTCTGAAATAGCAAAGTGTGTTTTCATAATATGAAAATCACAAACTAAAAATTCAATTAATCATAAAAAATATTTTCTTCAATTTATATATCTCAATAAAATATTTTCTGAAAAGCAGGGATGAGAGAAGGCTAAAAGATTTGGGGGTAATGGGGAAATAATTAAAATTATTACAAAAGTGTAAGAATTTCCTATATATAGAGCACTAAAATTCAGGAATATAAATTTAAATTCAGCTATTTTTGCAATTACTTTTCCTAATAAAAATACCCAAGTTTCCTTTCACTTTCAAGACAATGACTATGTATAACTTCAAAAATATTAAGGTCAAACATTTTAAATTAGCATTTTTAAAATTCTGATAAAGGTGAAAGGTTATATGTATCTATAAAATAGGTGCAACTGGCATCATCAGGAAAATTCCTGATCTCCTGTGCAGAGGCAGAGGGCACATTAACATATATGTATAAAATGTTCAATAGGGAGGAATACATTCTAGCCCATTACTGAAGGGCAAGCATGACCAAAGGCCTCTGGTTTGTTCTTCAAGTATTCCCATAACCCAGTGCATGTTAAAGATGTTTGACAATTGAGCCCACTGAATCCAGTACATGGGTTATGTACAAGCAAGGAGCAAGGAGACACAGTTTCCAGAATCTCTTTCAATATATAGCCTCTTAGGCTTAAAGTACCTTTCTTTACCCCATCCTACCTACACCTTCTGTGCCACCAAACTCCTGGCAATGGTAACTGCAATTACATGAAAGAAATAATATGTACTTGCCTAGGCAAAACTGAAACACCACCACGAATCCCTGGTTGTGTCTTCTGTTTTGGATGTCACTCCTTGAGTCCAGGTTACCAAAAAAAGATCCTATATTTTTTCCCTAGTTCCTTTTCAGTTATAGCTAAATCCAAGAAGCAAAGGGGGCTGGTTGCCTAGTAGGTAATGTTCAGAACAATTCTCAGAAGGGCACTACTGCCAGAAATCCTACAGCTGAAAAGATTAAGGAACTATGCCTAGCTAGCCAAAAGAACTGGATTTTTGAGTTTCTGGTACAGTACGGATCTGAAATGAAAATGAACTATCTGTTGAACAGTCCTACAAAGTACTTTTTACATTTCCCATATAGTACTATATTAGTAAAGGGATACTGTTTCACATTTTAATTATTTGTTAACGTTATTTGTTGACTTGTGCTTCTTAGTCTTTTGTTTAGAATATTTCTTTTGGGGTGGGGTGGGGGATAGAGCAATTAAATAACTGTCCTGTATCTAATACCTAGTTACTTCGAATACCTTTTTTAGAAAGGACTCTGTTATTTTATAAGGAGACACTAGACTGTCATACTTAATTTTCATTTCAGAGTTTTTTCTGGAACAGGCTGGGGTTGGAGACAGATTGGAACTAGACAGTATATGAAAAAGCCTACTTCCCTCTTCTTTTGGGGCCCTGGTCCCCAGAGGAGTAATACAGTCACCTCTGAGTCCAGAGCCTAGACCATTCATAAGAAAAGAACACCTCATGAGAAACAAAAGCATAGATTAGAAACATATAAAACAGAATGAGATCCATTGCTAGGTTCAAATTCTGCCTCTGAAACAAAGGGGCTTTGTGACCCTAAGCAAGTCACTCAATCTCTAAGTGCCTCAGACAAATCAATAAAATTAAAAATTACAGAAGTTTTAGTTCTGCACTTGTAGAAGAAATTTTCTTGCCTTAGGCTAGCTCCCTGCAACAATAAAACTATAATCCAGACCCTCCCTGATCCTGACTAAAAAATGTAAAGGCCTATGGGTGTGTGTATGTGGGTGTGTGGGTGTGGGGGGTGTCATAGTCATACTGTAATTCTTAACAACCTAACACAAATGCTACAAAGAAAAACTCTCACCTAAAATTCATGCTACCTAACCTAGCATGTAATCATAATGATCTCACCATGGCAATAAGTATTCCATATTTTGGGAAACTAAAAACCAACAAGAGCTCTAATTACTCAGGAAAGTCCAATCAACACATGTGGCTATGCAGTGATTCATTGGTATATGATGTTTTCATTATGGTGTCCCTCAAGAAAAAATGAGTACTCTGGAATACCCCCAAATACAAAGATGCTAATCATGCATATGTCTGCATATTCTTTGTAGCCACTCCTATACATTGCACCATTCATATTACACTTTGCCAAAAACATAGCTTGAATTTCTGTCTTAGCTCATTTCTTTGGTATTAATTACCCAGTTAGACAATTTTAGAACCATATAATTTTTTATGGCTAAAGAAGAAAATATTACTGATTGTATAGATATGAGTACTTAAAATCTTGAAGTTAGAAGGAAGACTCAAAGATTATTTGGCCCAAACACTTTAACAAGTGAGATAATTAGCCCAAGCCATTAAGAAATCCTGGTGGGACAAGAACAAAAACAAAATAATCCCTGCCCTTGGGGAGTTTATGTTCTATGAAGGGAAACCTGTATACATAAGTACATGTAAACTACATAGAAAGTAAATACAGCATATGGAGGAGGGGCCTAGAAGCAGCTATGGATGAGGAGAAAAGGAAATCAAGAAAACGGCTTTTGTAGGAGGTTGTACTTAAGCTATGTCTGAAGGAAGCAAGGGTTTCTAAGTAGAATTAAAGTGGGAATGTATTCCAGTCAAAGGGGGAATACCCACTACAAAGGAACAGAAATTAGATATGGAGTGTCATGTGTGAAGAAAAATATGCCCAATTTGGCAGGACCAGAATATAAAAAAGAGAATTATGTGAATAAATCTGAAAAATTAAACTGCAGAGAGACTGTAGATTGTATTTGATCCTAGATGCAATAGAAAACAAACAAAAAACAGAGAAATTATATAGTCAGACCAGTGCTGTAGGAAAAATATCTTTTGATTCTAAAACTGTGCATGCCCTTTGAGTCATCAATACCATTACTCCTTATATTTCAGAAATTTAAAAAGAGGGGGCTATCTGTACAAAAATATTTATTGCAAATCTTTATTAGGTAACAAAGAACTGGAAATTGAAGGATTGTTCATCAGTTGGGGAATGGCTGAACATAAATGTGGCATATGATAATAATGGAATACTATAATGCTATTAAGAAATGACGAGCAGGATGGTTTCAGAAAAATCTGAATGATTTGAATGAACTGATGCAAAGTAAAGTGAACAGAACCAGAAGAACAGTATACATAGTGGCAGCAATATTTCTTGATGATAAACTATGAATGTTCTAGTTATTCTCAGTGATACAGTGATCTAAGACAATCATAGAAATTCATGATGAAAAATGCCATCTGCCATCTGATAAAGAACTGATGCAGTCTGAATGCAGACAGAAACATACTATGTTTCATTTTTTCTTCTTTTTTCATTTGGGATCTCTTCAACAAAATAACTAATAGAGAAAAATATTTTACATAATTACACATGTAAAAATCTATATCAGATTGCTTATCATCTCAGGTAAGGAGAATCAGAAGAAGGAAGAGAATTTGGAATTCAAAACTTTTTTAAATGAATGTTTAAATGTTTTTATGTGTAATAAGGGGGAAAATATTATTTTTAAAAGAAAAATCCATTTCACAGTTTTACAGAGGACAGACTGGAAACAGAGAGACATGAGGCAAGGATACTAAAAGGCTACTAAAACAAACTAGATGAGAGACTTAAATAAGGGCCTCGGTGAGATCTGGGGCTACTGGAGTGGTGAGAATATAAAGGATACGAGGGAAATTGGAATGGGAGAATGGGGTTAAAATTGTTACAGACAACTAAATGGATACAGAACAGTGTTAAATGAAATTGAAGAAAGGAGGACAAACTTAAATTTGAAAACCTGAGTGATAGATGAAAGGTATCCTCAAGAAAAATAAGAACAACAAGAAGTGGGGTGAGTTGCAAGGAGAAGATGATTCTGTTTTGAACAAGTTATATTTGAGATGATTAGGGAAAAGAAAAGCCAGATGAAAATGTTCAGTAGGTAATGATTTGGGCCTGGAGCTCAAGAGAAACTAGAAGGAAAGTCTGGATCTATAAATCATTTGCATAGCGATAATAACTGAATCTATCTGGTGAGATTACTAAAAAGAGGCATTATGAAAGAAGCAAAAAGGGCCCAGCCAAGTCTTGCAGTATATTGGCAGTCAGGGAGGAGATCATGGCAATTCATTAAAAAAAGACAGGTAAGAGAAAAAGCAATAAGTAAATGCCATGAAAAACCAAAGAGGAAAGATTATCAAGAGGAAAGTCAAATGCTATAGAAGCATATGGAGAAAGGTATGATTTGAGTAAAAGATCATATCAAATACTCTAGAGGCCAAGAAATACGAGGGCTGAGCAAAGGATCTTAAAATCTGAACTCTGAAGACATTAATTTCATTTGAATAATAAACTCAGAAGCCAGTCTCAAAGGGTTGAGGAAGTACAGACAATGAGTATAAACAATTTTTTCTACAAGCTTGGCTAAGGAAGAAAGGTTTACAGTTTAATGGATGGTAAGCTCAAGTAAAGGGGGAGGGGGTATTGGTCTGTTTTTTGTTGTTATTGTTGTTTGTTTGTTTTTAGGGTAGGAAAGACCTGGGAAAAGAAAGTTAGACTGGAATTTGAGTGTAGTCAGGATGACCTATTGATATGGATGATAAAACAAGGAATTGAAGCAGTTTTCACTTAAGTAGCAAAGGATTCTACAATCCTGGAATTGGGAACATAAGAGGTAGCAACTCAGATATAACATTTAACCAGAGCGCTTAACCTTAAGTAACCTTTGAAGAACAAAGGGAGACTTTGGTATATCTTTAAGCACTAAGCAAAATACAATATTTAGCCTTGTATCTTGTAGCTGAAATGATGGTAGGAAGTCTGCCATCATTTATTCTGTATTATGTCTCTGAAGCAATGAGCTAGTATTAGAAGCTCTGATCAAAGGAGGAGAAGAGACTGATAGCTATAGCTATGGTGGCTGGGCTATACACCTACAAGTGACAGTCTGATTTCTGAGACAGATTCTGGGTTGAACATCCTGAAACAGGGAATTAGCCCTCATTACAGTACTGCAGTACAACTGTAGTTGTAGCTGTAGACTCCAAAGCAATGTGCTTGGATAACAAGTAGGATATACATTATATATCATCTCCAGCTTTCCAGATAAATGTTAATTTGAGCTGATCATTTGCCTGCTCCTCCAAGCAGTACTCTACCAAAGCTCAACATCAATTAGTCACTTAAAAACATTTGTAAACCCCCAATTTATGCCAGGCACTGTGGTAAGTTCTGTGGATATAAAAAGGGTCAAAATACATTCCCTGAGAACATTTTTATAACAAAACTCTCTGACAACGGTTTAATTTCCCAACTAGGTCAAACTGACAAAAAAAAAAAATCAAGCCATTCCCCAATTGATAAATGGTCAAGGGACATGAATAAACAGTTTTTCACATGATGAAATCAAAACTATCTATATGCACATGAAAAGATGTTCTAAATCCATCCTGATTAGAGAAATGCAAATTAAAACAACTCTAAGGACCCACCTTACACCTAGGAGACTAGCCAATATGGCAGCAAAGGAAAGTGATAAATGATGGAGGGGATGTGACAAAATTGGGACACTAATACACTGTGTGTGTATTAAAGGACCAAAATAGTGGAAGTGGACCAAAATTGGTCCAACCATTCTGGAGGACAATTTGGAACTATACCCAAAGGGCTTTAAAAGAATGCCTATCCTTTGACTCAGTCATACCACTGCTGGGTTTATACCCCAAAGAGATTATAAGGGAAAAGACTTAATACACAAATATTCACAGCCACACTCTCTGAGATAGCAAAAAAAATTGGAAAATTAGGGAATATCCATAATTGAGGAATGGCTCAATAAATTGTGGTATATGTTGGTGATGGAATATTATAGTGCTGAAAGTAAAAAATAACTGGAGGAATTCCATGTAAACTGGAAAGACATCCAGGAATTGATGCAGAACAAAAGGAGCAGAACCAGGAGAATATTGTACACAGAGACTGATACACTGTGACACAACTGAATGTAACAAACCTTTCTACTAGCATCAATGCAATGACCCAGAACAATCCAGAGGAACTTAGGAGAAAGAATGCTAATCACATCCAGAGAAAGAACTGTGGAAATGGAAATGCATTAGAAAAATATATGATCGAACACATAGTTTGATAGGGATATGATCAGGGTTTTGTTGTTAAAGGATCACTCTACTACAAATATGAATTTTTAAATAATGATTCATGTATAACCCAGTGGAACTGCTTGTCGACTTTGGGGAGAGGAAAGAAAGCTTGGAGGTGAATCATGAATCATATTAACCATGAAAAAATATTCTAAATAAAAAAGGGGGGGGAACCATTACATGCATTCAAAGAGCTTACAATCTAACCTGGGAAAGAAACAGCAAAAATATAGCTACAAACAAGCTATGAAAGAATAAGAAGTAATGAAAGAGGGAAGACACTAGAATTAAGAAGTACTAGGAAAGACTTCCTGTAAAAGACTGTAATTTAAAGTATGCCAGGGAAGTTAGTAGGTAGAAATGAGGAAGATGGGCATTCTAGACATGGGGAACAGCCAGAAAAACTGCTCAGAGTACAGAAAAGGAATTATTCTTTTTGATGGGATAGCAAAAAGGCTGGTGCTTCTAAGCTGAAAGGAAGAGGAGCAGCTCTCAAACTGTGTCATGAATCAGATCACTTGGGGAGCACTGAAAGTTTACAGGTTCCCAGGCTGTCCCTGATATCCTATAATAACAAAACACTGAGGAAGGCAGGAAAAAGAAACATAGGATGCCAAGCCCTAACATCAACCTCAGTCATGAAGTTGGATAGAAGAATGAGCAAACAAAAAAAAATTCTCTTATAAGAAGCTATCATGGTGACAGTAATGCTCAAGACACAAATCCTGAAAAGAACAACTAAGAAACAAAACAAATTAAAAAGAGCAAAGTCTCAGAGGAAAAAACAAAGATTTGGCACAAATTCAACTAGAATTCCTGGAAAAGATGAAACAAGACATAGAAAAAAGATTTTTTAAATATTTTATAGATAAACTGAGAACACCTAAAGAAAGAAGGGAAAAGAAATGAGCTTAGGAAGAATTAGAAGGTGAATTAACAGCTTGGTACAAAAGTTCCAAAACCTTTCCTGAGCAAAAAATCCTTAAAAATAAGAATGGAATGAATAGAAATCAATAATTTCATTTTCACAAAAAGAAACACTAAAAGAAAGTTAAAAGTTTGGAAAAAATAAGAGAAAGTATAATGTATCTAATTTTTTTTAAAAACCTTGACCTGGAAAAAAATAATGATGACAGTGAAGCTCAAGATACAAACACAAAAGATGACTACAAAATATCTACAAACAAAATTTCAAATAAAATTATAGCTTGGGAAAAAAATTCAACTAGAATTCCAAAAAGAGATGACACAAGGGTTTAAAGATCTAAAAAAATTTTATAGAGAAAATAAGGATACAAAGAAAGAAATGGAAAAGAAATAAGAGCTATGGAATAAATAATTGGAAAGGGAATTAACAATATAGCATAAGGGGCCCAAAATGTCCAAGCAATAAATTCTCTGAAAATTAGAATGGTCCAAATAGAAGCTAATGACTATATGATGAAACAAGAAATATTAAAACAAAATCAAAGGACAGGGAAAAAGAAAAACAAATGGCCTTGGAAAATTGGTCACTGAGAACAAAATTTAAGAATAACTGGACTACCTAAATGTAATGATCAAAAAGGAGCTTAAGACATCCATTTCAAGAAATCTCAAAACTGCTCACATCTCTTAGAACTAGGAATCAATTTGGAAAAAGAAAGAACCCCCAAATCACCCCCTGAAGAAACATAAAAATAAAAACCACGAAACCAAAATTCAGAGTTTCCAGGTAAATGAAAAATTATCACAAGCATGCAAAAAGAATTCAAGTACCAAGATGCTACAATTAGGATTACACATAATTTAGCAGTCATTCTTATAAAGGAGCAGACAATTTGGAATATGATATCCATACGGTAAAGAATATGAACTCACAATCAAGATTAAATTACTCAATAAAACTGTATCTGAAACTAGATGGGAAAAAAATGGACATTTAATGAAAGAGAGGACTTCCAACCATTCCTGATAAAAAGACCAGAGTTGAGGGGAAACTTTGAAGTTCAAATATAAAAGTGAAGAAAAAGATAAAAAGGTAAACATAAATGAAAAAATACTACAGAATAAACTATGACTTTTTTTAAGTTCAAATATGAGGAGATTTTATTTGTCTCTTCTGAATCCTGTTTTCTTCTGAATCAGTTTTCATTGAGGCAGTCCAATTAGATAAGACATATATGGTTTTCTTATATAATCATGATCTTAAGAAAAGAATAGAGACAGAAAGAAGAATAGAAACAATGAGGGGGTAAGAGAAAGAAAAGGAGGGAAAATAATTTCACAGAATCAGGGCACACGAATAAACATTTATACTAACAAGGAGGAGAGGGGGGAAACAGCTGACACTTGAACCTCATTCTCATCTGAACTAGTGAAAAGAATATGTATACATATACACAAACACAATTAGGTACAAAATACATTTCACACAACAGGAAAACATAAGAGAAGAGCAAATTAATGGAGGGATTATTAAACCTAAGCAAAACAAACTCTAAAGATGTACAAAAATGAAACATTTAATTAGAGGATAGGTGAACAAATTACGGCGTGTAAATATGATGGAATACTATTGTTCTAACATTTTTCAACAAATCAGGATTCTAGAAAACTGGTAACTAAATATGATACCTCCTGATATAGGAAGGTGAAGTACTCATAATGTGGAATGAGAAATACTTTTTTGGACATAGCGAATGTGGAAATCTGTTTTGATTGACTATATGTGTTTTAATTAACTCTCATGTTTCTTATGTTCAAAATTGGGAAGGGTAAAAAGCCAGATCTTGGCAGATTAAGACAAATAAAATATTGTTTAAAATGTTAAATCGTTTGAAGAAGAAAAGATCAAGGATATCCAGGGAAATAATTTTTAAAAAGGGAAGGAAGGAGGCCTCCCAGTACCAGACCTCAAACTATACTATAAAGCAGTGGTCATCAAAACAATATGATACTGGCTAAGAGACAGAGAGGAGGATCAGTAGAATACACTTGCAGTAAGTGACCTCAGCAAGACAGTCTATGACAAACCCAAAGATTCCAGCTTATGGGACAAAAATCCACTATTTGATAAAAACTGCTGGGAAAATTGGAAAACAGAATGGGAGAGACTGGGTTTAGATCAACATCTCACACCCAACACCAAGATAAACTCAGAATGGGTGAATAACTTGAATATAAAGAAGGAAACTATAAGTAAATTAGGTGAACACAGAATAGTATACATGTCAGAGCTTTCAGAAAGGAAAGATCTTAAGACCAAGCAAGACTTAGGAAGAGTCACAAAATGTAAAAAAAAATAATTTTGATTACATCAAATTAAAAAGGGTTTGTACAAACGAAACCAATGCACCAAAATTAGAAGGGAAGCAACAAATTGGGAAAAATCTTCATAACAAAAACCTCTGACAAAGGTTTAATTACTCAAACTTACAAAGAACTAAATCGATTGTACAAAAAATCAAGCCATTCTCTAATTGAAAAATGGGCAAGGGACATGAATAGGCTATTTTCAGTTAAAGAAATCAAAACTATTAATAAGCACATGAAAAAGTGCTCTAAATATCTTATAATCAGAGAGATGCAAATCAAAACTCTGAGATATCACCTCACACCTAGCAGATTGGCTAACATGACAGCAAAGGAAAGTAATGAATGCTGGAGGGGGTGTGGCAAAATTGGGACATTAATGCATTGCTGGTAGAGTTGTGAATTGATCCAACCATTCTGGAGGGCAATTTGGAACTATACCCAAAGGGCACTAAAAGACTGGCTGCCCTTTGATGCAGCCACAGCACTGCTTGGTTTGTACCCCAAAGAGATAATAAGGAAAAAGACTTGTACAAGAATATTCATAGCTGCGCTCCTTGTGGTGGCAAAAAATTGGAAAATGAGGGGATGCCCTTCGATTGGGGAATGGCTGATCAAATTGTGGTATATGTCAGTGATGGAATACTATTGTGCTCAAAGGAATAATGAACTGGAGGAATTCCATGGAAGGACCTCCAGGAATTGATGCAGAGTGAAAGGAGCAAAACCAGGAGAACATTATACAGAGACTGATACACTGTAGTACAATCGAATGTAATGCACTTCTCCATTAGTGGCAATGCAGTAATCCTGAACAACTTAGAGGGATTTACAATAAAGAACACTATCCACATTCAGAGGAAAAGCAAACAGGGAGCAAAAACACAGAAGAAAAACAACTGCTTGATTACATGGGTTGATGCAGATATGACTGGGGATGTAGACTCCAAATGATCATCCTAGTGTAAACATCAACAACATGAAAAAAGTTTTTGACCAAAGACACATGTAAAACCCAGTGGAATTGCGAGTCGGTTTCAGAAAGGGGTGGGAGAAGGGGAGGGAAAGAATATGATTCTTGTAACCAAGTAATAATGTTCTAAATTGACTAATTAAATAAAACTAAAAAAATTTAAAATTTTTAAATTAAAAAAATTTTTTCATTAAAAAATAAATGTTAAACCTTATGAAGGAAATGAGAGGATTAGGAGCAGTAATAAAAATAGTGAGAATCAATAAAGAGAAAAACATGCTAACAAGAAAGTTTAGCATTAAAATTGCTTTACAACCTAGTAACCTAGTTCAATCTACTTCTCTAAATTTATTGTTAAATTATATTTAAATTTAATATCTACAAGTTTTAATTTTCCATAAAGTTTTATTCATAATCACTTGAGATAGAAAAGATAGATAAATTTAAAGTCTCTTCCTTACTCTAAGTTTGACCATGTGCAGCACATCCTGCAGGAATCTCTGTCTCTCCTAAACCTGCCTCCTCCAGTAAGAAGTCCATGCTAAAAGCCCCAGGTGGGATCCACCCACTCCCTTTTATTTATAAACAGGGACACATAGCACTGGTATATGAAAAATGTTGATGAACCCGGTCAGCAACCCAAGATGGGGAGGGAATAAAATTCCCTCTATACAATTCGCCTTCTGATCCTTTGGGAGACTAATCTCCCCAGTGGATCATTTAAAAATAACTCTCTTTTACCTCTAAATATCTTCTAGCTAAAAGCTAAAATATTGCACTTTCTAAGAGGAAATTATAATAGTTAGAGATAAGAGGGAAATATGAGAAGAAAACAAAAAATGATTGATAGATGCATTGACAAAATGCAAATTTGTCCCCATTGGCATAAGAGTTGACATTCAAAATACGTAAGTTCAACACTCTTGAATTCAGTTCATTATATCCCAACATTCATTCTGCATCTTTTGATGCAGTGTGTGGCTTCTGCAGGCATCTTTACAGCACTTTCTCCAAAAAAATTTGCTTTCTTGATTCATGATGTTGGCACTTCATTTTCCCTGAAATTTCTCCTAAAGATTTTAAATCTTAGATTTTAGGATAATTGCACAATCCCCCCTGAGTAGGGTGTTGACCAACATCAGAATCACCCCGGTATACTTGACTAAGGTATGAGGTATATGAAACAATTGTCAAAAGAAAAACAACCCCCCCAAAAAAATGGCAAATAAAAGAGCAAAAATTAAATTCTGTATACAAATATGAATTACAAAAATAATAAAACATAAAAACCTTACATGTATAAAATTTTGAGTAAAAAAAATAAAGCTATAACAGGTCCTTGAATCACTAGCAAGACCAAATTAAAGTGATTTATTTCCCACAAGCCTATAGGACAATTGCAGCGATATAGCATTTTACCCATTTGCAGCTAGGACAACCAAAAATTGCCAAACTATAAGACAGAAGGGACTAGGTTTCAGCAGCAAATGGGAAAAATCATTCCCTGGTCTGATTTTATCTTCACTGTCAGGGATAAGGGGAGTCAGGATGATAGCTAAATTTCGGTACTTAACTGAGAGTATATCACAAAGAATGTGCACAAGGAGTCCTGTGTCTTAACATATGTCAGACCCTGCAACCTTGAGTCTCACACTAGGTTCAAGTCCTTTCCTATTGGCAAAGAAGTTCAACAATCCAACCTGGATTGGTTTGGTTCTTTTTGAACTTGTGCTACTCGACATTTGAACCCCAAAACAAGTCCTCTGTCTTGATGCAGATTCTCATCAATCCTGCTGGGATTAGTTGGTTTCCTTGACCTTGGGCTTCTTGGCACTATATAATGGCTCTTTTGTGATCCCTTCTCTTGGAATCAGACACAATTATTAATCAAAGTCCCATAATATTTAACAATCAAAGGCAGGTTTCCATAGTCTAAAGCTTTTAGGTATGCATTAATATTAGGGCTACTGGATATTGTAAATATTGTAGCTGCTAGCATGCGGCAGCAGCCACACCCTGGGCAACGGCTTCGACAGGCCAGCTAAACCTTGTGAGGGTAGCCATCGGGTCGTAGACCCCTGATGAACTAAGGCTTTGCTCACCCAGCATGTGAAGACTGCTTCGGCGGAACAGGCGGAAGAAACCAATAAGAAGGTTCAACGACTGAGAGGGCGACGCAGCAAAGCACTGTGGCGTGCTTAGGGCATGTTGGAGCACAAAAGACAACATGGCCATCCAATGCAGCTGAGGAAGTCTCCAGGTGTAACGACTTTTCGTGCCACTGGACCCAGGCTTCCAATGCCGAGAGAGTGGGACTGTCTCTGTGCATCGACTTTTCCACTTAAATCTCCTTCACGCACAAGTGTTTTTGTGCACACTCATCTACATCACAGATGAAAGCGCACAAAGACAATCGTCATCCTCGGTTACCGAGAGACTAGTACTACTACTACTATAATGGCTCTTTTGTTCCCTCCTCCTGGAATCAGACACAATTATTAAGCAAAGTTCCATAGCATTTATCAATTTATATCAGGTTTCCATAGTCTAAAGCTTTTGGAGATGCATAGTTACTTGAGCTAATAGATACTGTAAACTTATCCTTCAAGTTAAAAACATCAATACCAATTCCATGTACTTCAAGTACTACCAAGGAAAAGAAAAAGAAAAAAATAAAATATCCTATTGCAAATATAAAGAAAAAAATCATAATTTTAAAAATCATAATTTAAAAAATCATAATTTCATAGTTCACACTCAATTTAACAATGTGTTAGCCAAGCAGAGGCACAACACAAAGGTTTCTCACTCAAAAGTGAGATCTATTTCCCTTTCCCTTTTAACTTGGCCAGGATCCACAGTGTGAGTGTATATGATTTTTTCACCAGATAAAAAGCCTTTTTAAAACTGTAGTACAACCAATACAGATTCTAAGAAGTACAAAGATCCCCAAAAATATCAGAGCCCATTAATGACAATAGCAAACAAACCCACTATCATTAGTATTCACGTGAGTTTTTATAGCCATGTGCTGTGTGTCATTTAAAAATCTTTGAAGCTCATGGATATTTGTCACAAGTTCTACAGATCTAGCCAATCTTTTAACCTTGGCTGAAATATTTTTAACAAAGCCTATTATTACCATCATTCCCAAATTTGGCAGGAGAAACCAGAAAAACCTCTGTACTATTGATGAAAACATTTTAGGTCTAAAAATGTCACCAAGAATCTAGATTATTCTGCTGGACAGGTAGAGTAAGCTAACGAGTTAGAAATATAATAAACCCATTTCAAAGCTACTAGGTTTCACAGGGAAAATCATTCTCACCTCTCAGATGAGATTATAACCCATTTCAGGGTAACTAAGCCACTAGGCACCTCCCTCCCTCTTGGTATGAGACTGTAACTGTGTAACAGAACTGTCTCCAATACATCCCACCCATTTTCATGCGGAGCTGAGGACTAAATAGTGAAAATCACTTCAGATGTCTCATCCATTACATTTTCAATAAATGCAGAGATGGGAAAATACAACAGTGCCATTGCATTCCACTTCAACTATAAATGGACCGTTACCTCTTGTTACAAACAAATAAGAGGGAAGCAAACTACTAGATATCTAAAAATCATGTCTGAGTTTTCCAAAACTTATATACAGGTTGAAACCAGTTTGATGGAGTCCATCTATCATCGCTGTGTGACAATTAACAAAGGTAAAAAAGGAACAAAAGGCTGTTTAGGCAATATGTGACTTCAATGGATCTGGTGACAAACTCAGTATCTCTAAGGATTTACGGTTTTGCCAGGAAAAGGATTTTTGCAAGATATGCACAGGCTTTTACAGTGATATGTTCTTCAGTACAATTATAGGGGAGGTACAAATAAAGATAATATAACAGAATATATAGCTAATAGCCAAAACACAGTAATTGAAAGTGATATTGAATAATGGAATGTGATATATTAGATTAATATGTGAACTTAAAAACAATATTAAATCTTAAAACAATCAGCAAATACAATAAATGTGACAGTATAGAGTCATTCAGTATCAATAGAAGGTACCCATTTTACATTGGAACAATGAATCAAAAGTCCTTTTATCTAATTTTAATAACTTATGAAGTGATTAGCAGTAAAACATCTTGTATTTACATTTGTGATACAGAGACTTCTTCATTATGGGGAGGGCAAAAAATTGAAACAGTTAACATCAATAAGTCAATAGGGTCTGAACAGGCATAAAATTCACCTCCAGACTCTCTGAGTTCCCTTTCCCTCCCAAGTACCACAATTCATCTAAATTTCTTTGTCTATACCTCTAGGGTCCTACCCTAGAGGGGGGTTCCCACACTTAGTACAGATATTTGGATACAGTTATTAATAACACTGTTAATAATAGTAGTCTAAAGGTATGTTTAATGACATCAGCTTAGGCCTCAAACGAAGGCCCATCTTTTAATTTTTTTATTTTAATTTTTTTTGAAGGCCTATCTTTTTATCACAAATATGCCATATGTGTACAAGTCACTGAATAGCACTGCCTCTAAAGAATTAAAGTAGTAGCAACAGCAGCAGCCTTCGTCATTGTTATAGTCATCGCTATCGTCATCACTGTTGTCATCATCATCATCATATCATTTACATCATTTACAAAATGCTTTAAGGTTACAAATTGTTTTACAAATTATCATCTCATTTTATGCTCACAATTACCCTGGAAGGGTGTGATATTATTATCCTCATTTTATAGATGAGGAAACTGAGATGGAGAGATTAAGTACTTGCCCAGGGTATAAGGTTTACGTGGCTGAGGCAGGATTTGGGGCCCAGAACTGAATTCTCTATATCACCTTGGGGAGGGAGCAGAAAAGAGAGAAGAAGAAAGATGGAAGAGACAGAAAATATAGGAGAGATAAACTTAAATATGGCAGAATAAGGGAGAAAAAAGAATATTATATTACTGAAAGAAAAGAGGATTGTTCTAATCTTTTTTGAAAAAGCATGGTGTTACATAATTATACCCTCTAACCCCAGGAATTGACCATTAAACTATGTCTTAAGAATATTAATAGGAACATAAGACCTATCTATACAAACATATTCACAGTAGGATTATTGGTGATAAATAAAAAAAAACCTGGAAATGAACTCTGTGTGACATAATTCAGAACAAGAACATAACAGAATAGGATCATTCCATTAGCAATTCTGAACTATAAAAGCCAAATAAATATGGGATGACATATAAATGAAGAAAGAATAATGAAAATAACATACATACTGACTTATTCATAAAGTTATATTATGTATAATTGGATTCTACTCTGGGAACCACCTTTGGCTCAGACAGAGGAGCTTTCATTTTATCTTGCCAGGATCTAAGCCTCGATCTCACCTCCTAATTACCATGAGCTCCCAGACACTCCATTATACACCTAAATTCCTGGACTTATTTTTTTTAATTTTCCTTCTTTTTGGCACTACATAGATTAACAGCGATCCTGTACAGTCCCAAATCTCTCTGTAATTGGGGGAAAGGAAGGACAGGAAGAAATAGCCAGTGAATCTGATCCCAATGATCATATATGCCCATGAGCATGTAGCATGCTCAGCTGATAACACAATCTCTATGTAAACTTATCTTTGTCTGCTAACTATGAGATAAAGAAGATCCTTTTTCATTTCTGTGGGAATACTAATTATTCTATTCAAAATGTACTAACAAACCAAATCAAGGCTCTTGCTTTTGGTTCCTTTTCTCTTTGTCAATATTTGATGAGAGAAACTTTCTCTCATCAGACCTTGGGTACTCCTCCTCATCTGAGGCCAATACATGGCCCATGAATATAGGTCTCTGTTGAGACTGTTTTTTCATATTTAAAAGATGTATATTAGACAACTATGACCTTGTGAGCTAAGGTCAGAACAGTGAGCAACACAAGAGGTCCAAGACCACAGTCAAATTGGGGTTTGCAAATAAACTACCATTAAGGCCTGGAGAAACAATTTTTAGGCCTTGTCAAGTTGTAACTGAGGACTCATCCAGTAACTATATAGCATTTCAGAGTGAATTCAGCAGGATCAATACTATTAGAAATTATTTTAAATTTGAGCCCATTCTTCCCACAGAAAGGGGATTCCCACTGTTCCCAAGTATTTGTAGAGGAGAATGTTTATACTTTAGTTCTTGCCAGATCTTCATAGTACAAAAATCCTTTGTTAAAGATAATTGGTGTTAATTTATTAAATAGATTAAGTATTAATCACTGAAGGTTACCAATGGGTGAAACACACTAGACTTGAGGGCTAGAGGGGATGGTGTTAGAGAAAGATAACTCAACTATTCAGGAATATCCTAGAACCCTATGGGGAAAATGCTGGCTTTACTCAGAGAGAGTTAAGTCCAGAGTCTTATTAAATCACAATAGGTCTTCTTGGAGGCCACCAGTGCCACCACCACGACCACCACCACCACCACCACCACCACCACCACCACCCACTCCCAAGAGGATATTTTTATTGAAGGTTATACTAAGTGGTATACACCAAAGTATGGAATAGTGCCAAGATGTTATACATAATCATTCTATTGTATATAAAAGGATCTAAGTAAAAAATTCAGAAAACAATATATAGATAATTCACTGACCTCTCAACATTTGAAAGATAATTAAAAGGTAATGGGCAAAGCAATGGGCAAAGTTTTGTTAAGTAAATGCTACATGCTAATACTATGCAAAATAAAAAATGTATATTCCTTGCCCTTAAGAAGTTTACATTCTATATAAGGGAAGACAACCCATAAAGAGATATTGGAAAACAAGGTTGAGTTAAAAAGAAGGTACCTAAGATGGAGCATAGTGGTGCTGTCTAGAGAATTACAAGCAGGTCTTAGACCTATCTGGGCCCCTCTCTAAAATGGAGGCCCCAGTAGAGAAAAGAGTCACAGGAAGGGAAAAATTTTCCAGGGAAAGTAAGCCCTAAAGTGCTGAGAGAATTTCCAGAGAAGGAGGCAGCTGAGGCACAATGATGTTAAGTTCAGAGACACAAAATAGCCAAAAACTGCTTGTGACAAGATCATTTTACTGGATGAATATGAATTACTGGGTTGGTTGTTTGTTTTTACATCTAATTGATGTGCCTAAATTTGCATAAGTTGCAATCAGAGCAAAAAATGAAAGAATCTAGGTTTCCTAACTCCCAGTACAATGTTCCTTCTATTACATCATAAATTATCAGTTTCCTTATTTACTTAGTGAAAAATGATTAGTTTTCTTTTGTAACCTCAGATTTCTTCCTTCTCTTATGTCAGAAAAGATAGTCCTTTGACTCTAATCCCTCCTCCTTTCCAGGGGAAAGGAGACTGTATCTACCTAGACTGCAATGGTTTGGCCTTGACAGCCAGCTTAGCCACAACCATTCAAGAACAGAAGTTTGCCGGGGGGAAACAACCCAGAAACATCAGCCCTGAACTGCAGATGCCAGGAAAATAAGTTCTGAATTGCAGGTGCTCAGTCTGAAAAAATGAGAAAAAGAGGGAGTGGCACAAGTCCCCCGGAAAAGATGCTATGTAGCACTCTACCAAGCCTGAAGGAAAGAGCAAAGCATTTCTCTGAGGTGGTCCCAAGAGTTAACTGAGGCAGAGACCTAGGCTGGAGAAGCATGAATTGCCCAGTGTGGGAAAAAGCTGAGATGCTTTGAGATCCAGTCCCTAAGGAAATCACAATTAGAGGGGAGTACGTCAAGTTAGTGATAAGGAAAATAAAGATGGAAAAACATGAAGTACTAAAAAATTTTAAAAGAAAACTGAAAGAACTAAAATACAAAAAGATAAATTAACTGGAAAAAATAACTACAAAAGGAAATATGGCCTTCAGATCTAGTAAATGAGTTCATGCATTTATCAATAAATACTATGAAGGCAAATGACCAAATAGATGAGACAGAGGACCCTGTGACACCTGAAGAGAACATGGAACCACAACATAATATTAATGAATAGTTTAAAAGAGAAATGAGAATTATGAATGCAGAACGTTTAGCCTGAATAGCAAAAAATTATGAACAGAACAAAAAAATTAAGCAGGCCTGGCAAGCCTCACCTTTAAAAAAAGAAAGAACATTATATTAGAAATGCAAATACAAAAAAAAAAGAAACAAATCTAGAAAAGAAAAATAAAAGTAAAAGAACATATGCTCACTATGCAAGTAAAACATAATAATCATGAAAACAAGATGCACAGAAACAACCTAAAGATCATAGGTCTCCCAGAAGAACATAACAGGACAAAAAAATCATAACATCCTATCAAAGAAAATAATAGAGGAGAATTACCTAGAGCTTCTGAACACAGAAAATTAAATTTAATGATTTATACTGACCTTGCTGAGGAAAGGCAAAAATAGAGAAAAATGAGCCTTTGGATGGTTATCAGTTGTTATACTCAGGGTTAGAAGTGTCATATTTCTGAAATTCTATATGGTGTAAAGTTATTAAAGTTTAAACATTACATAAATAGGAAATAGTATCTTGAACTCTCTAAACTGATAAAAAAATTCTAGGTCTAGCTAAATAAAGACATAATATTTAGAAATTATACTTAAAATATGATTCCACTGTTGATGGAAAAAATAATTTGGAATTATGTAAATGAAGTGTTTAAAATGTCCATATGCTTTTAACCCACAGATTACCAGAAATTCCACTGTTAGGCATACACCTTTAAGGAGGTATCTATATTGAAATATTTTAGCAGCATTTTTTGTTAAATCAAAGAACTTGATACAAAATGGATAACAGATTGTAGAATGGCAAAGCTAATTATGGCACATGAATTCAAAGGAATATCAAGAAATGGGCACCCTTGTGTTCTTTAAAACTGAACAAAACAATTCTACTTTTGATAAATATTTCTTTCATATTAAAATGATTCAAATTTACAAAGGCAAAAATGATGTTTCTTCCTAAGTTTTTGCTTCCCTAAGTGAAATATGCTTATTAAGTCCTTTAATCAATATTCAAATGATATGATTATAAATTTCCTTAGCCATCCTAGTTACCTGCATCTGGACAATTTCCATTTAATGTCTCTTTTAAAAGTACCATAGATGTTTTATGACCAGAATACATACAGAATGCATGACTTATCCCTAGCTCCTGACATTGTATTTTTAATAAATTCGTCATTATTTTAAAATAATTTATAAAAATTTTATAAGCAACATGTTCACAAATTAAATCCTTTATATATATACTAAACGTTTTGTCGTATACTAAATTATTTTTTATTCTGAGTGTTTGCATAGACATTCAGGATCCTTTTCCATTTGCTATGAAAACTCTGCCACAAGTTGAATTCTGATTTTCCAAGAGAAAAACTGGATGAGAATATGAATCAAAAATAAATTATAGATTAAGAAATTCCAAAGATTGAATTTAATCTTTGACAACACAAAAACTATTCTCATGTACTTCTGGGAACAATTTGAATTTAAAAACAAATTTATTTTGGTTTATAATTTCTACATATAATAAAATATTGGGGGTTTAAAAAGGAAAGTTGTGCTTGCCAAATATTTTTGGTAAGTCAGAGATCAGTCAGTAATATTTTCCTTATTGTTTCAGATTCAGAAATTGTTTCTAAAAAAAGAGTATTTCCACACAAATTGAAAAACAGTAAAACAGGTATATGAAACCATGAATGTCCATTTCCTATTACTTAAGATGTTTTTAAAATACATAATTCTACACATTACTCTCAAAATTCTCTTTCTTATTTGTACTTCCTTCTAAACCTGTCTTCTAATTTCTTCAGTATATTTTATAAAATGTTTCAACAGCCTTTTTCTTCATTAATGCTTCTTCCATGTGAAGATCGCTTTCTCCCAATTAAGAAAAGAAATTCCTTTTAACAAATAAGCACGGTCAAATAAAATGAATCCATAGAGTTGTCACATTCAAAAATACAGTATATCCATTATCTGTCAACAAATTATGAAATGCTTCATTATAGGTCTTCTGGTAACATGATTAGTCATTGCATTGAACAGAATTCTTTTAAAAAAAACTCTTAAAGTTGCTTTTCCTCAGTGTTACTATCATTATACAAACTGTTCTGGTTCTGCATAATTTTATCATATGGGAGTTAAAACTACCGAAGACTTCCTGAAATTGTCTCTTTTGTAATGTGTTATTCTCCAATAATATTTTATTGCATTAATATTCCAAAATTTGCTCTCTCATACTTCAATTATTAAAGGGGGAGGAGAAATTCTTTTATTTTTGCTTCTCCATTTCAATTCCTTCTTATGATCAAGAAGTTCATTTTGCTTGTGACTATTTCCTCCCTACTGGCTACCTCCCTTTCTATCCCTACCTTTTGTCCTGTTTGTGTGTGTGTTTCACCTTCTCTTATTCATTTAATATAAAAATAAATTTCATGTGATACCCACTCCCCTTAGCTCATGTTTGTGTACTCTTCTCACACACTCAAATTAAGACGAATAGAATATTCCAGAGCCTATTTCCTCCTCTCTATGCTGGCATATTCCTTGTACACTTTTCTCTTTCCTCTCTTCTGTAGGAGATAAATTAATGTCCAATATTTCAAGTATTATTTTTATAAAGTTTATTATCTGACAAAACAGAACCACGTGACTAAGTTATCTACCTGCTCAAAAATCCCTGATCCACCAAAGCCTCAACAGGAAGGAAAGAGAACAAAAGGGACCTCCACCCAATTTATATTCTGTCTACATCAGCACCTAACAACAGAAAGTTCTGGGGATCATAGTTTTGCTGGGGATTGTAGTTTTTAGGGAAACATATTCTAATTACACAATCCCCACTGAGATCCTTTGGAAGACTAATCTCCCCAATGGATCTTGAAAATATAATCAACTTATAAATTACAATAATTTGGGGATAAAAGAGAAAGAGAACAAAACCAATGACTTCTAGGTGCATTGACAAAAAACCAACTATGGGACAGTCCCCTTCAGCATAAGAGTATACATATCAATGTGTTATAACCACCCTCAGTTCAATTTCACTACAACCTGAAGTTCATTCTGGATCTTTAGGTGCAGTGTGAGACTTCTACAGGCATCTCAATGGAGAATTCTCCAAGCAGTTCTCCTCCTGCATTCTGGGATGTAGCAAGTTTCTTAACGTTTATAAAACTAGAATTTTATTTCAATTCTACAATCCCTACTAAGGAGGGTGTTGACAAACACACAGATCAACTCAGGATATATTGATTTATTTTTTTTTAAAAAAGCAGTATAGCAGCTAATTTTTTTAAAAGCCTTTTGGGTCTAAAACATCACCAAAAATCTAAATCATTCTGGTGAAGGAAGATTAAGCTGAAAAGCTAAAAATCATGCAGAAGTCACTGAGGCTTCATGGGAAATGCTCCCTCTTGGGAGCCATCCAGAGGTACCATGCCCCATAAGAAAACCTTCCCAGTTCCTCTGGTATGAGACTATAATAGTCATAAAGGGCATGTCTTGATATGTCTAATCCATTACATTTTTATAAATGCAGAGGTGGGGATTAGTGCTATAACACTTTACTTCAGCTACTAAATGGACCCTTATATCTTGTTACAAACAACTCAAAGTACTTTTATAATGGTACTTCTCCAGTCCAATTATATGGGGAGAACAAATAAAGAAAATGTAAAAGCACATATAACTAATTGTCAAAACACAGTAACATAGTATAACAGAACTTAACAAACAAAATAAAATCTTAAAACAAGCAATCAACAAATACAATATATGTGACAGGATCCAAGTACTATATTTAAGAGTTCTTTTTTTCCAATTCCTATACAGAGACTTCCATAAAATAATGGAGTTTGAAAAGAATTAAGAATCTACCTTCAGATTCTTTAAGTTTCCTTCCCCTCCCCAGGATCATTATCCATTTAGGTTCCATTTATCACACCTCTGGGATATCCCATAGTGAGAAATCCCATACTGGACATATTGCAGAGACTGGGCAGGCCAGAATTGCAAGGAGGTTAGGGAGATGAATCTCTCCTCACAATCACAAGGACCTGTGCACCGAAGAACAGGAAGAAAAGACATCCTAAAACTGGGAGCAGTACATATGCAATGTACTGCTCTTTCATAGAGTAAATCATGCTTACAATTCTACTTCTTCCTTCCTCTTCTCCCTAGGGGTAAAACACCAGAGAACAATTTGCTTCCCCTGCCATATGGACAGGGTAAAAGCCCTTTAGGAGGCTAATTATTGCCAAAGGGAAACACACCCCAGCTTCCAAGGCAATCAGCAAACAAGCACTCAACTGATGGCAATCTAAGAGAAATAGGGATTTATACTTTCCAGGCCTCCAGAGAGTGGCTCCAATCAGCAGAAGCAGTAGCAGCAGGAACAGAAGGAGCAGCAACAGCAGCAGCAGCAGCAGCAGCAGTAGCAGTAGCAGCAGAAGTAATGGCTCCAGAAAGATGGCCCAGGCAGGAGGGCAGTATCAGCAGGATCCGGCAGCAGCTCCAAAAAGAGTTCCTGGGGTGTAGGGGGTTAGGCCGTGGGGCAAAAAGCCATGGCAGGAGAAATGTGGTTTCTTTTCAAACTAATCTACTCAGAGAATTAAGGGTTCCCTCATTATTTTCTTTTATGTATTTATCTCCCCACAGTTAGATCTTGACGGAACTTTATGGTTAAATGCTGCACTGTGCTGTGTTTATGGGTGGGATGGTCAGTTCTGCTTGATTTTGCCCTGAGCCATCTGGATCCTCGAGATGACCTTCATCTTCTGGAGTTAATCCTCTACTTTTCCCTGAATCTTTGATTCAAGAGCTTGCCCATCAACCCTCCTGTTTCCAGTATGCTATAAAAGTAAAAACTGTAGTCCTTGGATAATAAATATATGAAAATTTTAAAGAAAATAAATAATAGGTGCAAAAATCTTAAATAGAATACTAGCAAAAAAGACTCCAGCAAGTTATAACAAGAATTATTCACTATGATCACGTGGGATTTATACCAAAAATGCAAGGATGGTTTAATATTAGGAAAACCATCCACATAATTGACCATATCAATAATCAAACCAACAGAAATCACGTGATTATCACAGATGCAGAAAACGCCTTTGACAAAGTGCAAAACTCATTCATATTGAAAAGCCTAGAAAGTATAGGAATAGAAAGGCTATTCCTCTAAATAATAAACAGTATATATTTAAAACCATCTGCAATGGGGACAAGAGTTAGAAGCCTTTCCAATAAGATCAGGAGTGAAGCAAGGATGCCCATTATCACTTCTGTTATTTATTTAATATTGTTCTAGAAATGCTAGCAATAACAATTAGAGAAGAAAATGAAATTAAAGTAGACAGCTAGGAAACTAAACTATCACTTTGTAGATGACATGATGGAATACTTAAAGAATTCCAGGAAATCAACTAAAAGGCTAGTGGAAATAATTAACTACTTTAGCAAAACAGGGTACAAGATAAACCCACCGAATTTATGAGCATTTCTACATATTTTCAACAAAACTCAGCAGCAGGAGTTAGAAAGAGAAACTCTATTTCAAATCACTCTAGACAATATAAAATATTTAGGAATCTATCTGCCAAAACAAAGACAGGAATTATATGAACACATATATGTAACACATTATATGAACAACTACAAAACACTTTTCATACAATTAAAACTAGATCTAAATAATTGGAAAACATTAATTGCTCTTGGGTAGGTCGAGCTAACATAATAAAAATGACAATCCTACCTAAATTAATCTACTTATTTAATACCATACCTATCAAACTACCAAAAAGCTTTTTTATAGAATTAGAAAAAATTTTAACAAAGTTCATCTGGAAGAACAAAAGATCAAGAATATCAAGGGAAATAAGGGAAAAAATGTGAAAGATGGAGGTCTAGCTGTACAGGATCTTAAACTGAAAAAAAAGCAGTGGTCATCAAAACAATATTGCACTGGCTAAGAGACAGAAGGGTGGATCATAATAGACTAGGGGTATATGACCTCAGCAAGCTAGTGTTCAATAAACCTAACGACCCTGGCTTTTGGGACAAGAACTCACTACTTGACTAAAACTGCTGGGAAAATTAGAAAACAGTATGAAACAAATTCGGTTTACATCAACATCTTACACCCTATACCAAGATAAATTCAAAATGGGTAAATGACTTAAATATAAAGAGTGAAATCATAAATAAATTAGGTGAATATAGAATAGTATCCTTGTCAGATCTTTGGGAAATGAAGGAATTTAAGACCAAGCAAGAGATAGAGAACATTGAAAAATGTAAAATGAATGACTTTGATTATATCAAATTAAAAAGGTTTTTTACAAACAAAATGAATGCAACCAAAATTACAAGAAAAGCAACAAATTGGGAGAATATTTTTATAACAAAACTCTCTGACAAAGGTTTAATTTCCCAACTAAGTTCAATTAACAAAAAAAATCAAGCCATTCCCCAATTGATAAATAGTCAAGGTACATGAATAGGCAGTTTTTCACATGATGAAATCAAAACTATCAATAAGCACATGAAAGTGTTCTAAATCCCTCCTGATTAGAGAAATGCAAATTAAAACAATTATGAGGTACCACCTTATACCTAGCAGACTGGCCAATATGACAGCAAAAGAAAGTGATAAATGTTGGAAGAGATGTGGCAAAATTGGGACACTAATACACGACTGGTAGAATTGAAAATTGGTCCAACCATTCTGAAGGGCAATTTGGCACTATACCCAAGGGGTTCTAAAATATGCCTACCCTTTGATCTAGAGATACCATTATTGAGTTTGTACCCCAAAGAGAAAATAAGGAAAAACACATGTACAAAAATATTCATAGCCGTGCTCTTTGAGGTGGCAAAAAGTTGGAAAATTAGGGGTGCCCTTCAATTGGGGAATGGCTCAATAAACTGTAGTATCTTATGGTGATGGAATGTTATTGTGCTGAAAGGAATAAAGAACTGGAGGAATTCCACGTGAATTGGAAAGATCTCCAAAAACTGATGCAGAGCAAAAAAAGAAGAACCAGGAGAACATTGTACACAGAGACTGATACACTATGGCACAATTGAATGCAACTAACTTTTCTACTGGCAGCAATGCAATGACTCAGGACAATCCAGAGGAATTTATGAGAAAGAACACTATACACATCCAGAGAAAGAACTGTGGGAACAGAAATGCAGAAGAAAAACAAATGATCAATCATGTAGTTGAATATGGATATGATTAGGGTTTTGATATTAAAGGATCACTCTAATGAAAATATGAATAATATGGAAATTGATTTTGAACAATGATACATGTATAACCCAGTGGAATTGCTTGTCAGCTCCAGGAAGGTGGAGGAAGGAGGAGAATCATAAATCAGGTAACCATCAAAAAATATGCTAACTGAAAAAAGGAAAGACAAGAAAATGAATAATACCAAAATATTAATAGTATTATGGAGGAAGAAGGTCTAAATCTCGCTTTTTTTATCTACATCATTCTTACCTTCTAGTTTAAATGTTCAAAATTTAAGAAAATGAATGCTAGGGGATGATATGGGCTCTTGGAGAACAGATGATTTCATTAGAGAAACTGTAGATATAATAGCAAATTTGAGAAGTTAAATGATGTTTTACAAAAATGATATAGCATTATGGTTTTTGTGAAGTTAGTTATACAGAATACCATTTCATCGTAATCTACTTTGGATCTACATTCCAATGCAGAATTCCTGAGGCACACTACCAGTAAATACTTTTCAAATTTGTAAATTCTCACTTTTTTTTTTTTAATTAAACCCCTACCTTCAATACTAAGTATTGGTTCCAAGGCAGAAGAGTGGTAAGGGCAAGGCAATGGGGGTCAAGTGACTTGCCCAGCGTCACACAGATGGGAAGTGTCTGAGGCCAGATTTGAACCTAGGATCTCCCATCTCAAGGCCTGGCTCTCAATCCACTGAGCAACCCAGCTGCCCCCAAATTCTCACTTTTAACACATTTTTCTTTCACTTCTCAGAAAAGAATAATTTACAGAAGAGAATAGTAGTAATACTATTTCTAAGTCCTTGATACTTTTATAAAACTTCATAAAATATCAAATATTTTTATCATAGAAAATGAAAAGTATGGTTTTTATTAGACTTGCAATTTATGGAGAGTCTTCTTACTTATTCTAACAGGGTTCTCCATGATAATATTGTAGCCTCAAAATCAATAGAAACATATGAAATGTCCAACCAGAACTAAAATAATAGACTTGTAGAGTGCATTATGTGAAGAAATGTCCTTACAAATCATATAATATTAAGGAAAAAATACTAAGGGTTCAAAATCATACTACTACTTAGAGGAAGTATGAGAATTCAAATTTATGGTTCTTAGACATCTTAATGTTCTTTCTACCAAACCACAATATATGTCTACATTATATCAACCATTTATTAACTATTATGCTTCAGGTATTGTTCTAAGCAAGGGAATACAAAAACAAAAAATGAAACAGTCCTTACTCTTTAAAAGTTTACCTGTTATCAATGAAATAATAGATTTATGAAAATATTCAACTGAGTACTTTTTAAAATCTACTAATTCACAAATGTGTCTTATTCCTCTTAATCAACATAGCAACATCCTCCATAGCCTCTTTGTATCATATGTGTGTGTGTGTGTATTTCTTTGTATGATTTTCCATAAATACTAATTTGGAAATCTATGTAATGTACCTCTTGGTCTTTTAGAATCTCAAAAGGATTAAGTAGACCATAGAAAGGAAATCAATGCAAGTGTTGCTCTCATATTACAACATAGCTAATATGTCAAAAAGATATGGGATTACATTATTTATTCCTCTCCCCATCCAAAAGTATTCATTGGTCAAATGTAGCACCATTTCTCACATTATATATTTTTCCATTTTCTTTTGGGTCATTTATAATTTTAACTACAAAGATAATGGAGGTTCTACAATTTTTTGAATTAAAGTATCAAAAAGAGTGGCTAGTATAGAAATGAATTTTTGAAGCAATGAATAGCCTGTAATCCTAAAAATTAATATACAATAACTCCAAGTATCATATTTAATAAGATTTATTAATAACTAAAATAAAAAGCTAGAGTAAAAAGGGAGCTAACAGCCTCAGTCACAAGACGAGAGAGAGAAAAGTGCAGAGTTACAAAACTTAAAAACAATACGTATAGGACACCACGTGGATGAAAGGAAAATCATTCTGGGAGATGAAGTCCAAGGGTTCAAGATTTTCTAATTACACATTCCCCCTATGATCCTTCTCCCAAAATGTACCATTTTAAACATAATCAACTTATAAGTTGCAATAATTTGTGGATAAAAGGAAAAGAGAACAAAGCCAATGATTGCTAGGCACATTGACAAAAAGCCAATTAAGGGGCAGTCCTTTTTGGTATAAGAGTGTACATTCAAAACAAATGCATTCAACACCACACTGTTCAAATTACCAAATATCAAAGTTCACACTGGATCTATTAGTACAGTGTGTGGTCTCTGCAGGTATCTTCATGGTGCCTTCTCCAAAGAATTCACTTTCTGGATTCAGGGAAATAGCAAGTTTCTTATCCTAAAATTACTCTCAAAAGAATTTAAATTTTGAATTATAGGATAATAATACATTCCCCCCTGAGGAAGATGGTGACAAACAAAATCACTAAGGGATGCATGGCTGAGTTATGAGGTATATGAATCAACTGGCAAAAGAAAATTAAAAACATCAAAAAATCCAAATAAAAGAGAAAAAATAACTTGCAGATGACATATAAAATATCAAAGTCTTATGTGTAAAAATTCTAAGTAAAAGAAAAAACCTAGGTCCTTGAATCAGAGCCCAATTAAAGTGATTTAAGCAATTATATACTTACCCAATCAGTAGCTAGAACTACAGAAAGTTTGCCATACTATGAAAGACAGAAAAGGGGCTAGATTTCAGCAGCAAATTGGGAAATAACATTCCCTGGTCTGATTTTACATTTTAACTCAAGGATACTGGAGTAAGAATGTGAGCTAAAGTGAGATTCTTGGTAGAATGTGGCTCAAGGAAGACCTGCCTCTAACATATGTCAAAATAGTTGCAACCTCAAACACCAAGTAAGTTCAAGTCCTCTTGTCTTGGCACAAAATTTTATCAATCACATTGAGATTGATTGGTCTCTTTGACCTTGTGCTTGATAGGCACTATACAGGTTAGTTTCCTGCTTCTTTGGCACTGTGCAACAACTTTTTGTATTCCCTTCTCCTGGAATCAGACAGAATCAGTAAACAAAATCCCATATTTTTTTTAAAAAAATGACATTATTTTTATAGTCTAAAGCTTTGGGGGTATGCATTGAAATTAGGGTTAATGGACATTTTTAAACTTACCCTAATTCAAAATCAAACAACCTTAATAATACTGGTAACATGTGCTTCAAGTTCCAAAATGGAGAGGAAAAGAAAATAAAACTCAAATACTGTATTGTACATAGCAGAAAGAAAAATGAATAAAAAATATTTTAAAATTCAAAAATATATAGCTTACAATCAGTGACATACTGTGTCAGCCAAGGAAAGATAGAATACAAAGGTTCTCACCCAAAAATGCGATGCAGTTACTTTTGAGCTTGGCCATGAACCACTGTATGAGTACAAATGATTTTCACAAAGTAACAGTTTTATAACTCAGTAGTGCAGTAGATAATGCACAATCAATAAAATTATCAAAATTCCCAAAGTTCACAATAGCCCAGTTAATAATATTAAAAAAAAAACTACTATCATATAGGATTCACATGAGTCTCTATATAGCCAGTTGCTATGTGACATTTTAAAAACCTATGAACTGATGGATACATTTCACAAGTTCTACAGATCTTTCCAGCTTGGCAAAGATATTTTTAACAAAATCTATTACTGCCATCATTCTAAAATTTTGGTGAAGGAGACTATGGGGGAAAAAACAACACCTCTCTGTATTGCTAATGAAAATCTTTTGGTTCTAAAACATCTCTAAGAATCTAGATCATTCTGGTGGAAGTAGATTAAACAGAAGAGTTAAAATATCATGCAGAAGCTACTTTGGCTTCATACTTTATATAAAACTTTTGTGGCAGGAACTTCTATTTTGTTCTCTACCTTTAATTCAACATTTATATATATATATATATATATATATATATATATATATATATATATATATATAAATCATACAGAAGCTACTAGATATCTAAAAATCATTTCTAACTACCCTTAAAAGTCATTGAGATAGAATGTAATGAGCTTCTCCATTAGTGGCAATGCAGTGATTCAGAAACTCAGGGGATTTACAAGAAAGAACACTATCCCACATTCAGCAGAAAAACTATGGGAGTAGAAACACCCAAGAAAAATACCTTCTTGATTTCATGGGTCAATGGGGATATGATTGGGGATGTAGACTCTAATTGACCACCCTAGTGAAAATATCAACAACATGGAAATAGGTTTTGATGATCAAGGACACATGTAAAACCAAGTAGAATTGCACATAGGTTACAGGAAGGGGTGGGGGAAGAGGAAGGAAAGAATATGATTCTTATAACCAAGGAAAAAGGTTCTAAATTGACTAATTAAATAAATTTTTCAAAAAAGAAGTTCGTAAGTTCAAAATAATAAAAATTAAAAAGCAAGATAAAACAAAACAAAAAGTAATTGAGATACTTAGCTCATTAAATTCTCCAAAGGTTGTATGCAATTGGGACCAATTTTGATGGAGTCCATCCATCATCTATGTGACAATTAAGAAAGTCAAAAAGGCACAAAAGGCTGTATAAGCAACATATGACCTCAATGGATCTGGTGGCAAACTCAGCATCCCCAAGGAGTTATGGTTTTGCCACTGAAAAAAAGGTTTTTGCAAGGTGTTTATGGGCTTTCACAATGATATGTTCTTCAGTACAGTCATAGGGGAAAGGTAAAAATAAAGATCATATAACAGAATATATCTAATAGGCAAAACACAATAGCTTCACATGATTCAGTGTAAAGATATTGATTAGATTAATAAATGAACTTAAAAAAACTTAAACCTTAAAGCAAAAAATCCGCAAAATACAATAAACATGACAGGGTACAGGCACTGAAATAAAAAGTCCTTTTCTTCAATTCCAATAGACTTCTTCACTATTATGGAGGGGAAACAAATCTCAAAAAGTTAACATCAATAAACTTCCAGATCTCTTTAAGGTTCCTTCCCCTCTCCAGTATCATCATTCATTTGCATTCCTTTGGTCACACCTCTGAAGTTCCTCATACATGCAGTGGGCGGAATCTCCATTCTGCATATTGACAGTATTTAATATTTTCAAACTTTGTCAAAATATTCCAGTTTGGTCTGTAATTCAAGTAGCCTAGCTTGTTGTTACATACTCTTGAGAAGTAAATGAAATGGGAAATATCCAATGAAAACAAAAACTGCTAATAAAAGTATTGAGCAGAGCCAATATGCACTTTGTTAGATCTACCAACACTGTTCTTTCCGAGTTTCAAGCATGCTTTGAAAAAAATACGGCTGAATGGGTTTTATTTACAGTGAAAACAAAAATACCCTAACTAGAAGGAAAAAAAAATCCTTTCAAGTGTTTGCTAAAAGGCTTTTAAAAGTTTTCCTCTTATGCCCTCTTCCCTAAGGGCAAAACTTCGAGAGAAAACAATAGTGTATTTGTAATATAAGATTGGCTTCTCTTGGTGTTTTTGGGTCAGGAGAAAAAAAAAGACAAAACTCCAAAAACCACTGATTTGGGCTATATTGATTGTAGAGTGGGAGAAAAAAAATGGCAGGGTCAGCTTTAGTATTCAGCTTATAAACTATAAGGGGGGTGGGGCTGAATTGTGCAGTTTTTTCTGTTCCACGTTGTGTTCCCCTGCTGAAAAATAGCTGGAAACCCATGTTGGGGGTGGGGGGGAGGGAGTATTTATAGGTCACCCTCTATGCAGGACCAAGAAGGCGCTTCCAAACTCCAAACAGCTCTGAGACCTCCCAGCACACCTCAGAGGTAGGGTAGGCAGAGTGGAAGTGAAGGGCCAACTGCTCAAAAAACAGTATCTTGCGAACAGCAGCAATAGCAGGACAAAATGAGGCTTGCAAAATTTATCTAGGCTATTTATATATTCTTTTCTCAAAGGCTTGAAAATTTTTTTGAGAATTCCATCTCTTCATGGTAGTCATAAATATATACGCTTAAAAAAGAATAAAAAGGGAGCTAACTCAGTTGTGGTCAAGAGAGAAGAGAGAGAAAAAGGTGGAGTTACTGAACTTAATACGCATAGGATGCTATGTGGATGAAGGGGAAAGCATTCTGGGAGATGAAGTCTAAGGGTTCAAGATTTTCTAAATACACAAGTTTTAGATAATTGAAAAGTATTGTGGAATTTCCAAGTGCCATTAAGTTCAATCTTTTCCCTCATTTAATTCTGGTCCCACTTTGCAAGTCACATAGAACATTTGTCCAAGAGAACAATAGTGATAGAGTAACATCAAATTGCCAATTTGGCTACATGGCATCTGACCAATACATAATTTTAGTAACTTTCTTTCTCCAATATGGTCAAACTACTCTCTTTCAGCTTATGAATTGTAAACCTTAAAATTTCTTAGACTTATAAATGTTGGAAATTTCACCATTGGGAAATTTCATACTTGAAAAATTTCCTATTGATAGTGGGAACTCTATTGGAATGTGAACCCCATTGGCATGGGAGGTTCCTCCTCCTCCCTTCTTAAGATTACTTTAGGACAGAAACCTTTTGCTGAACAATGGAAAGGGCTTTGACCTATGCTTAAGCATAGAACAGGAAGTTCTTTGAGTCATGATTGATTTTAGAATTGATACAATAGAGATACTTGGAATGACAGAACCAGGTCTTGGAAAATACAATTTCCACCCCACTCAGTCCTAACAGGATTTAGGAAGGGCTGCAGCAAAGGATCAAGATTTAATTATTGAGAATATGACCTTCAACAGACATGTGCAAAGCCACAGACCTCTGGGTGGTCCTGGGTTAAGCTAGAGCCACCATTGGCACAGGGAAGACATGGACAGTGATTGGTAGATGTGAGAACTGAGGGGAGGGAACTTGGATGGTTTCCTTAAAGATAGAGGGGTCTGAGGACTGAGGGTTGTGGGTTGGAGAGGTTTTTGGTCTGAGAGGTGGTTGGTTGGAGAGGTTTTGCTCTGAAGGAAGCTGGAGGTGGAGGCCCCTGAGACTGTTTCTCCATTTTGGTCACGTGAGTGATAGGGACTGATCTCTTTCCTTTGCCTCAGCTATCTAAGGGCTTGGGCCTTTTGGCCCATCCTAAACAGAGGGGGTATTTAAGCCCTATTCCCTTCTCTCCCCTTTCTCTCTCCCTCTCTCTCTCTATCTATCTCTAATACCTTTCTTCCTCCTGTTTGTAATTAAATTCCATAAAAGGTTGACTGCTGACTTGAGTTTTCATTTAGGAATTACATAGCTGAATTCCTTGGCGACCTTAAATTAATATATATCAGTCTTTTAAAGTGATTTCCTTGTCACAGAATTAGATTGAGGAAGTTTTGTACTATTTCTAAGCTCAACATAATTAGAATAATTCAGTCTGTGGGTTTCTGCATTTGAAGAACCTTATCATCAAAAAAGAGCCAATGTTTTGGTTTTAACTTAACTCAGACAATTTCCACAACATATTATCCCCCTATTCAAGACCTCATTTGATGACAATATTTAAGACAAAGTTATCAAGGTAGTTATTTCTATAATTGAATCTTCCATAGAATTTCATGTAATTTTGATTCACATATGGAAAAAACTTTATCTGAAAAGGATCTGCTCTGTACACTTATCTTAGAAATCAAATCGTGTTCTAAGATCAAATAAGCTAATATACAACAAAAACATGAATATATCTTTCCTATTTGCTAGCAGCTAGGTTATATATTCAGAATTGTTTTCAGTTAATCAGGTTCCAGATATCTTTAAATAAAAGAACAGGTTGAGGGATGAAGTGGAAAAAAAATAACTCATTTTAATCTTAAATTTTAAAATAGTATTTTTTTTAGTTTTTGAGGTCCTGAATCCCATTAGCCAAGGCTATTCTCAAAAAGCAGAGAGTGCTTTTGATTTAGTTTACTCTGATCATTTTGGATTGTGTTATAATGCCATTATTTTATTCATAACTTTAAAATATGAATTTGAAATGGGGATATAAACTCTACACATATTCCATTTATGTACTAATTCTATTGTAAAGCATTTCATTCTATTCAAACCCTGATTCCATTTTCCTGTATTTGGTCCCACAATCACTCTATGAAATAAGCAGGTCCAACTACCCTCATTGGAGTGAAACTAAAAAAATTTTAAGTAATTCAATACGATAACTTAGTTCACAGTTTTCTTTCCATTTCTTATCTATTTTCTTCGTTTTTCTTTTTTGATTAGCATTTTGGCAAAATGGTATACTATAAAAGAGCACTAGACTAGGAGAAAGGATAACTAGATATTAATTGCAACTCTACCATTTATAATTGCATGACTACTCCTTGGACAAGTTATTAGATTCTCTTGGCCTCAGTTTTCTCCCATATAAAATAAGAGAGCTGTGTTATTTTAGGAGGTTCTTAACCCAAGGTCCACAATTCCCCCAAAGGGTCCATAGAGATCACAGGTTTTGTGAAAGTGGATGAAAAAAATACATTTTGCATCAAAACAATGTGTTTCATTTGTAATCCTATATATTTTATTTGATGCATTTAAAAATATTCTGATAAGGAATATAAGGTGGAAGTAATAGAGTAGAGCATTCCAAGCATGGGGGACATCCAATTCACAATTATAGAAATGGGAGATCATTTGTCATGTTCCAAGCACTGCAAGCAAGCAAATATAGCAGGATCACAGAGTATATGGATGAGGATAAAGAATAAGAAAACTGGAAAGGTATGAAAATGCCAAGTTATGAACAGCTTTAAATCAAAGAGGGCTTTATATTAAATCCTAGTGGTAACAAGATGCCAATGGAGCTCAATGACTGGGGAATAAGAGATTAGATGTACATTTCAGAAATACCACCTTGGTAAATGACTGGAAAGGATAAGGATAGAGAGAAACTTGAAGCAAGGAGACTGGTTAAAAGGCTACTTCAATAGTCTTAGTGGGAGGCTTGTTAAAAAGCAATGTATTTCAAAGAGATCAAAGAAAAAACAAAAGGACTCAGATGAACATAAATTTATAACAGCTCTTTTTGTAATAGCAAAGAATTAAAATTGGAGGGGTGCCTATCACTTGGATAATGCTAAATAAGTTATAGTATACATATGTGATGGAATGTTATCACGGATAAGAAATGATGAATTTAGAAAAATCTAAGAAGATTTTTTGATACAATAATGTCAATAAGCATTTATTAGGTACCTACTAGGAGTCAAGCACTCTACTAAGCAATGGAAATACAAAGAAATGGCAAGATAGTACCTGCCCTCAAAGAGGTCACAGTCTAATGAGAGAGACAACAAGCAAACAAATCTGTACAAACAAGCAATATGCAGGGTAAATAAGAAATAATTGACAAAAGGAAGTCATTAGAATTAAGGAAGATTTAGAAACTTCCTTTAGTAGGTATGTTTTCGGCTGGAAAACAAGAAAAGTTTATACTATAACAACAACAATGTAAAGAAAAACAACTTCAAATGATTGAGGAACTCTATTCAACAAAACAGGACCAATCATAATTCAGGAAAACTTATTAGTAAAAATGCTATCCACATCCAGATAGAGAGGTAACAGAGTCAGAGTACAGATTGAAGTATATTTTTTTAACATGGTTAAGACAGGAATTTGTTTTGCTTGACTATATATATATTTTTTTTTTCTTTTTCTTGCTTTCCCAATGGACAGAGGAAAGGAAAATAATTTGGAAATTAATTTTTTTTAAGTCAGAAATTGCAGTAGTTAAAATAAATAATGATATGGGTCTAACTTAAAGTTATGGTTTTATTAGTGAAAAAGAAGAGGAAGTATAAAGGTAAATTAGAGAAATGTCTAGGACATTAATGTATTAAGTGATATGTCCACAATCACAAGTATATGACAGAGGAAGGACTTGGACCTAGATCTTCCAAATTCCAAAGCCAACTTTCTATCCATATTCTCTTCCATATGGAATTTTCTCAAATTTTGCCACAGTACTGAACACACAACTCCAGAGATGGTCCAAAAAAGGCAGAGTACAGCAGGCCTAAAACCTCCCTGGCCCTAAACATTAAGGTTCAATTAAAATAACCTAAAACTGTATACGTTTTCTTGGGTGTCATATCTCACTACTAATTCATAAAGAATTTGAAATCAACTAAAACCATAGGTCTTCTTCAAATGAACTATCTAGTCATGCCTCCCTTACTGGGGTTAGGAAATCTATTTTTTTGAACCTCTTAACACTTGTTACTATTAGAATCAGTCTAATCATTGAGGCAAAAGTCTTTTCAGATCCAGACTATTATACTGGATGTTATCTCTATCTTGATCCAAGTCATTTATAGAAATGTTAAACAGCTCAGTGTCAAAGAAAGATCCTTGGCACACACAAATGGAGATCTTCCAAGTTTACCACTCAAAACCACTCTTTAGAGTAACTCTTTCTTATATATTGACAAAAGAATCATATCAAGAAAATCAATTTCCTTACAAAGGAAATTCCAGTTAAAATGGATTCTCTTATATTAAGAAGCACATCTTTCAAAGTTCCCTCCACAAAAGTCTACCACACCAACATAAAATATAACAAAAAAAATCCAAACAATTTTCAGATGAAGTTCACAGCTTAAGCAAAATAAAAGCAATTTTATTAGTATTTTTAAGGAAAGTCAATATAGTATGACTCTTAAATGACTAAATTATAGAAACAAAAATTCCTGGGTTTTCACAAATGACTTTTTATAAACATTTAATTTTAGATCTTATATTCACTGTTTCTTTTCTAACTGCATTACTACTTGGTAACACAGAAAAGAACTATCTCCAAATTTCAAATGAGTATTAATTTGACAGCCAGAAAATATCAAGTATCCACTCCAGAATAGTAAAGTACAATAATATAGATACCCATTCATATAGCAAAATACATATATATTTTATCTTACTTAGTCTTCACAAGAACCATATGAAGTAGAGGTAGCTATTTTTGTTTTATTACCATATTAGATATGAGAAAACTGAGACTAGAAGAAGTCAAGTGAATTAGAAGTTAAGTTATATAACAAATGAGTATCTAAAGTAGGATTTGAACATAAGTCCTACTTATTCCAAATCTAGTACTCTATATATTGCTGACATTTTATTGATTTCCCTCTTTCTCTGCCGTTTTATGAATAAATGATGCTGCTAGATAGCTGCTTTTCTCACTCCTTCTTGATGGCCTCTGACATTGCTGGCCACTATTCCCTCAGTCTTTAGCCTTCTCTTCAGTCTGATGGCTGGTGACTTTTCTCCTTGATAATCTCTTCTCTATATATTTTTCATTACACTACTCTCTGCTAGATCTCCTCCTACCTGACTGCTTCTTCTGTCTCCTTTGCTAGATCTTAATCCACATTATATCTAGTAACAGTGAATGTTCCCCAAGGTTCTATTCTAGATCGTGTGTATGTGTGGTGTGTATGTGTGTGTACACACACACAATTTGGTCAGCTAATCAGCTTCCATGGATTCAATTATCATCTCTATGCTAATAATTCATAAGTACCTCATCAATCCTAACTTCTTTGCTAACCTCTACATATCTCCAACTAACTATTGGATACTTTATACTAGATGTCCCATAGATATTTTAAACTCAGCATATCCAAAACTGAACTCATTTTCTGCCTAAACTCCCTCTACCTTCCTAATACCCTTATTACTTTTAAGGACACCATTATCCTTCTAGTCACCTAGGCTCACAACCAGATTCCTCCCCAACTCCTTTCACACCTCACATCCAATCTGTTGCCAAGACCTGTTTAATTTAACTTCTTCATATCTATTCTCTGCTGATTCTCCTGGTGACTCTTCTCCTTGATAATTTCCTTGATAATCTCTTCTCTAGTGAAGGCTCTCATCACCTCATGACTACACTACAGCAATATCCTACTGGTTGATATCCCAAATTGCTCCCCATTTCAGGCCATTTTACACTCCAGCTGTCAAAGTGATCTTCCTAAATCAGAGATCCAACCACATTATCACCTTCCTGCTCCCTATCCCATTCCCACTCAATAATTGCTAGTGGCACCCTATCCCCTAATACAATGATGGTGAATCTTTTAGAACTTTTAAGGAAACCTGTGCAATGCCCCACCTCCACCACTGCATGAAGTGCCAAGCACCGCCAGAGACTGTGTGCCCTCCTCCCCCTGCGTTCCAGGGCAGAGGACAGGGGCTGAACTGCCAACCAGCTGACACCTGAAAGGAAGCCACCTCTTGCCGCCACAGGGACCCAGAGTGAGGGATCAATTTATGGGCTTCACTGGCCAGAGAAGACTAATAGGGCCGGGAAAGTTGAGGAAGGCTGGGGGTGAGGGGTTCTGAGACTGAATGCCCTACCCCCTACATTTGGGGAGCAGGGCCAGGTTCCTGGCCCACTCAAGCTCTCCTGCCACCATGAGGATGCACCCCTGAATCCAGTGCCGCCTGCCTATCAAGCTGCAACCCACATGTGAGTAGAAGCAGGGAATAGAAAGAACTCAGTTTGCCTTTGGGGGGTGGGGTTGCCCCTCTAGACCATTGACTAGTGGGGAAGAAGGGAAGAAAGTAGAGATTGTTTAGGAGAGTAATGGCAAACCTTTTAGAAATGGAATGCTGGGCCCTGCCCCCATCCCATTCCCCAGAATGAATGCCATGCTGGCCCCCCAAGAGACTATGTGCCATGCTGGTCCCACTACCACATAATCGGAATATCCCATAAAATACACACAGACACACACACAGAGGGAAGGGAAAAAGCTCTCCCATTGGGCTGCTGGGCAGAGGGATGGGTGAAGTGAGGAATGTCCTCAGCCAGTGTAGACAGGGGGAGGGGATCCTGTGTCCTCTTCTCCCCTCCACTTCTTCTGCCTATGAGCTGCCAAGCTTACCCACTGTGTGCTCCCACTGAGCTGCTGGGCAGCAGGGTGGGAGTGTGAAAAAAATGTCATTAGATGCAGTGGAGAAGGGGAAGGGAGCAGCTCTGCCCAAGTCCCTGTGCCTTTCCACTAATGAACTCTGTCTGGGGGTGGCAGGGTTGAAGGGAGGGGACAAGTGTCCACAAAGAGCTCTCTGCATCTGTATGCCATCTTTGGCACCCATCCCATTTACCATCACTAAGTTTAGGGAGTGAAGCTGGGCCTGGTGGCAAGAGAGGAGACCTACCCCATCCCCCTGCAGCCCCTAGTCCCTGACAGGAGAGGAATTAAGGGAGGTGAGAGGCCTGAACACTCCACTCAGAGGAGAGAGTGAGCGCAGAGAGGTGAGGAGGAATAGAGGAGAGGGGAAAGAGAGCAACTCTGCCAGGGACAGACTGGTGCACATGCCCACAGAGAGATCTCTGCATGCCATCTTTGGCAAGCAAGCCATGGGTTCACCATCATAGTATTTAACTGGAAATCTTGTGCCTTTGAACTACATTTCCCAGGAACTCACTAACTTCCTGCCATTACATGCTGACATAGATAGGCATAAATAAGGTGGTCTTCCATAGCTAGCTCTCTTTCCTTCCTGGGTTAGGACATTAGTGGAGCAGGCTGTTTTAACAGGTAGATTAGCCATGGGCACATGGTTTTATTTTGTTACCTTTTTATTTTGTTACTTCTAGTGATTATTAATAAATCTTACAAAATATAATATTGAAATTATTATATATTAATTTTAATTTTTATGATAGCCTTAATAGATCAAATATAAAATACTCTGGCAATCAAAGGCTGTCAAAACTTCCTGCACATATTTACCTTTCCCTTTCTTTTTTTATACACCCCCCTCCTAACTCCACATACTCTGTGATCCAATGACACTGTCCTGTTTACTGTCCTTTGCATTATACATTCTATCTCCCAACTCCAGGAATTTTTGCTGATTATCCTTCAAGCCTAGAATGCTCTCCCTTCCCCATCTCCCTAACTTTCCTGGCTTCCTTTAAGTTCTAGCTAAAACCCCACAAGAAGTCTTTCTTCATCACCCTTCATTCTAGTGCCCTCCCTCTATTGATTATTTCAAATTCATCCAGTATCCAAGTTCATTTTCCACATTTTCTCAGCCATTAAATTATCAGCATCCTGAGAACAGAAATGGCATTTACCTTTATTATTAGAAACATTTATTGACTTATTAATGGAATACAATCACAAAACACTTTTTACAGAGAACTAAATAACTAAAAAAAAATTACTCATGGGCAGTTAAACTGCCATTTAAAAATTTTTAATAATAACTCCATTAATTTTAAGTATTTCATATCATACCAAAGGATTACTATTTACTATTACTATACAAAAAATTACTATTTAAAGCTAAAAAATTAAAAACAAAAAACAGTAGTAACAAAATTCATCCAGCAGAACAAAAGATCAAGAATCTCAAGGGAAATAACTGGAGGTGGGGAAAGGCTAACAAATACCAAATCTCAAAATGTACTATTAAAGCAATAATCATCAAAATGATATTATTATTTAAAAGATAGAAGATTGATCAGTGGAAAAGATTAGGTACACAACACATGAAAGAGAGAAGACATAGCAATCTATATGGTTTAATAATATCAAAATACCCTACTACTGTTAAAAACTCATTATTTGGCAAAAAAAAAAAGCTAGGAAAATAGAACAGCATCCTACACTAAATTGGGTTTAAACCAACAATTCATACCATATGCAAGAATAATGTAACTAAAATCAGAAGGAAAACAACAAATTGGGAAAAAATCTTCATAAAAACCTCTGACAAAGGTTTAATTACTCAAATTTATAAAGAGCTAAATCAATTGTACAAAAAATCAAGCCATTCCCCAATTGATAAATGGGCAAGGGACATGGATAGGCAGTTTTCAGAAAAAGAAATCAAAACTATTAATAAGCACATGAAGAAGTGTTCTAAATCTCTCATAATCAGAGAGATGCAAATCAAAACAACTCTGAGGTATCACCTCACACCTAGCAGATTGGCTAACATGACAGTTATGGAAAGTAATGAATGCTGGAGGGGATGTGGCAAAGTAGGGACATTAATTCATTGCTGGTGGAGTTGTGAACTGATCCAGCCATTCTGGAGGGCAATTTGGAACTATGCACAAAGGGCGATAAAAGAATGTCTACCCTTTGATCCAGCCATAGCACTGCTGGGTCTGTACCCCAAAGAGATAATGGACAAAAAGACTTGTACAAAAATATTCATAGCTGCGCTCTTTGTGGTGGCCAAAAATTGGAAAACGAGGGGATGCCCATCAATTGGGGAATGGCTGAACAAATTGTGGTATATGTTGGTGATGGAATATTATTGTGCAAAAAGGAATAATAAAGTGGAGGAATTCCATGGAGACTGGAACGACCTCCAGGAAGTGATGCAGAGTGAGAGGAGCAGAACCAGGAGAACATTGTACACAGAAACTAATACACTGTGGTATAATTGAACGTAATGGACTTCTCCATTAGTGGCAGTGTAATGTCCCTGAACAATCTGCAGGGATCTAGGAGAAAAAACACTATCCAAAAGCAGAGGACAAACTGAGGGAGTAGAAACACCGAGGAAAAGCAACTGCCTGACTACAATGGCTGAGGGGACATGACAGAGGAGAGACTCTAAAGGAACACTCTAATGCAAATACTAACAACATGGCAATGGGTTCGAATCAAGAACACATGTGATACCCAGTGGAATCACGCGTCGGATACGGGGGGGGGGGGGGGGGGGGTGGGAGGGAGGAAAAGAAAATGATCTTTGTCTTTAATGAATAATGCATGGAAATGATCAAATAAAATACTATTAAAAAAAAAGAATACCTGATACAGATTTAAAGGATCACATCATTTAAAAAAAAAAACAAGCAAGAAATTACCTATCTTTCAAATCTATGTAGAGGGAAATATTGCAAAGGGGAAAAAAATAAACAAGAAGATATCACAGAGGATAAAATGAATAATTTTAATTATATAAAATTAAAGTTTTTAGATAAACAAAATGTATGGTTAAACTTAAAAAGAAAACATGTAACTAGGAAAAAAATATTTGTGGCAAGATTTCTGACAAAGGTCTCATGTTGAAAATATATAAGGAACTGATTCAACTCTACAACAAACATAACCATTTCCTAACTGATAAATAGTAAAAAAAAATATGAACAGAGAGTTTTCTGAGGAAGAAATCTAAGCTTTGAGCAAACATGAAGAAACCTCAAAATCACTCATAATTACAGAAATTCAATTAAAGCAAGTGAAATTTTACCCTCATATGGGAAATGGGAAATGGGAAATGCTGGTGGGGCTGTGAAAAAAAACAGACTTATTAATGTATTACTGGTGGAGCTATGAATAATTTTATCCATTCTAGAACGCAACAAGCTAAGACCTACCACTTATAATACAGTTTTAATATTTGTAAGAAGCTTTACTCTCATTTGAAGAAATTTGAAACTATATTCAAAAAGATACTACTAAATGATACTAAATGATACCACTTATAGGCCTATCTATCCCAGACATAAAAAAAGGAAAAGGTATCTTATATATATGAAAATATTTATAACAGCCTTTTTTAATAATGACAAAACTAAAAGCTAATGCAGTCCCTCATCCTATTGAGAAATGGCTGGACCAATCATGACATATGAATATAATGGAATATTACTGCACCATAGGAAATGACCAAAAAAATGGATAGTTTCAGAGAAACCTAGAAAGACATCTATGAAGGAATACATAGTACAGTGAGAAGAATCAGAACTATATGTGTGTGTGTGTGTGTGTGTGTGTGTGTGTGTGTGTGTGTGTGTGTATAATAGCAACATTGTAAAGACAAATATCCTTGAGAAACTAAAAATTCTAAAGGACTCTAAATTACACTCCCCACATCCTGACGGAGAAGAGGTGAAGACTGAGATATATATATATATTTCTTTATCATAGACAACATAACAGTTTGTTCTGCTTGATTGTGCTTATTTATAATGAGGAATTTTTCTTTTTTTCCAATTTGGGGACAGGGAGAATGGGAAAGATCTTCTAAAAGCTTGTTAACTGAAAAAAATTAACTTCAAAAAAAATAAAAAATTAATTAAAAAAATAAAATCAGTGATAAAATCAACTACTTTTCAGGACATTAAATATCAATGTCAAATTCATTAGGGCATCATTCAAAAAGTTCAAACTGAATGTAAGTAACTCATTTCTAATCTTTAATTCAGTGAAAAGCACTAATATTAATAGAGCTTCTCACAGGAACAAAATCATAAGTCAAATTACTGACAATTAGTTATCATATTATCTATTCTCACCTTGGAATGTCAGAACCTTAGAGATTATCTAATGCAAAGTGTGCAGAAAAGGACCTGAGTATCTATAAAAATACCTCATATATGAAAGAAAGGTCATAATTCCTACAAAATGTACAGAATAACAGAAAACACATTATGCCAGAGTCAAAAAGAACTTCAGAAACCATGTAAACCAGTCCATCTCCCCTCTACAAAATATAAGAATTAATCTGCCTTCACTAGAAAATTTCTGGGGAAGGGAAACCTACTTTGAAGCAGCTAATTCCACTTTGGTGTAACTCTAATTTATAGGAAGGTTATATTTAGTTCCAGCTCAAATCTCTCTCTATGTAGCCCAAAGCTTCTAAATTCTGCCCTTAAGATTGAAACAAAATGAACACTTAAAAGACAATTATCACCTCCACATCTGCCTATTTCTCTAGCCAGTCACTGTTATGGTTTTTAATTATTTATTTTATTTTTCCCCAATTCTTCATAAAAACAATTGTTTACATTAAAAAAAAAACCTGAAATGCTTTCCCCAATTCCAACCCCTGCCACTGAGATAGTAAGTAATCTGATATAGATTTTGCATGTGCAATCACATAAAATATTTTTCCATATTAATCCTCTTTTGAAAGGAAACCTGAACAAAAATTATTTTCACATTTCACTTTTCAGTGAAGAAAAAAAACTTGTTTTGGTGGTTTGAATTCAGATTCCTTCAGTTCTTTCTCTGGAAGCAGATGGCATTTTTTATCATGGGTCTTTTGTTAAACTATCGTATTGCTGAAAATAGCCAAGTTATTCACAGTTGTTACTATGACTGAGGACAATACTTTCTTGCTTCTGTTTATGTCACTCTATATCAGTTCATGTGAGCCTTTCCAGGTTTTTATGAGTTCTTCCTGCTCCATATTTCTAATGGCACAATAATATTTCATTATAATCATATACTATAAATGACTTATCCATTCCTCAATTGATGGGTAGCCCCTCAATTTCAAAAATATTTCCTTTGATTTGCCAACACAATAGAGCTGCTTCAAATATTTTTATAAATACAGGTCCTTTTCCTTTTTTCTTTCTCTTTGGTACAAAAGCCCAGCAACGGTATTGCTTGATCAAAGGATATGTAATGTTTTATGGTCCTTAGGGCACTGATCTAATTTGCTCTCCAAGAGGACTCCCGGGCTAAGACAGCCTCAGAGTAGAAGCAAAGGTCTTCTCCTCAACACCAACAGATATAAAGTGCCTCAAGAGGACAAAAATCAAAATCAGATAATCAAAGGGGCTGTACCATAGGGTGCAGCCTTGAAGTTAGGCAGGGTTTGGGTATTTCCGCACAATTAGGGGGTAAAATTACTCCTACCAAAGCACAAGCTTATTACCCCTCCCCCACTCCACCTAGTCACCACAGAGTTACCCTAAGGGCAGCAAGACTTGGGATGCAGAAAGAGGGCAGAGAGGGGCTGCCCACAGCAAACACAACAGATAGTGAAAAAGAGCCTCAGGGCAAAACTGTACTGTAGCTCAATACAGAGAGCTGCCTACCATCATCATTCAGACTTCTTGCTTGGAAGGGAAGAAAAAATGAACACAGCAATGTCCACCAACACCCAAGAACTACAATAGGTGAGAGAGAGAGAGAGAGAGAGAGAGAGAGAGAGAGAGAGAGAGAGAGAGAGAGAGAGAGAGAGAGAGAGAGAGAGAGAGAGAGAGAGAGAGAGTGAGAGTGAGACAGACAGAGACAGAGACAGAGACAGAGACAGAGACAGAGACAGAGACAGAGACAGAGACTGACCTTGGATAACTTCTATGGAGAAAAACAGCAGACTACAGAAGAGCCAGCAGACAAACAAGCAAACACATCCAAACTTTCCCCCCAAAATGGAAATTGGTCACAAGCTCTCAAAGTACTCAAATTTGAGTTCAAGAACCAAGTTGAATGGGGATATGATTGGGGGTGTAGACTCTAAATAATCACTCTTGTGCAAACATTAATAATATGGAAATAGATTTTGATCAATAACACATGTAAAACCCAGTAGAATTGATCATTGGCTATTAGAGGGATTGGGAGGAGGGTAGGGAAAGAACATGACTCATGTAACAATGGGAAAATATTCTAAATTAATTAATTAAATAAATGAGTGTGATTGAAAATAAATGAATAAATAAGTAAATAGATAAATAAATAGATGAATTGCTCTCCAAAATGTTTGAATCAGTTCACAATTTCCCAAACAATGCATGAGTGTCTCAAATTTCCCACATTCCCTGCAACTTTTGTTATTTTCCTTTTCTGTCATAACGGCCAATCTGATAAGTATAGAACAGTAACTTCAAAATTGTTTTAATTTGTATTTATCTAATTAATAATGCTTTAGAGCATTTTAATAAGACTAGAGATAGCTTTAATTACTTTGAGAACTGACAGTTCATATTCTTTGACCATTTTTCAATTGCAGAATAACTTGTATTCTTATACATTTGACTCATTTATAGATCGATTTCTATACCAAACTGATTATGAATGTTCTGCCCTCTATGAGCCAATTCTAATGAGAGTATGGTTCATGTCATATCCTGCCTGCCATCTTCTCTGTTAGTTCTTTCATACCTCTTTTATGTGAGATAATTTATATTATTCTATGCCTTACTTCCCCTTTCTCCCAAAGCATTTCTCTTTTTCATCTCTTAATTTTATTTTTTCAAATATTATGTCATCATATTCAACTCACACCCTTTCCCTAAATCTACATATACTCCTTCTAACTGTCCTAATAATGATAAAGTTCATAAGATATAAGAATTATCTTCCCATGTAGGGATGTAAATAGTTTAATCTTATTGAATATCTTTTGATTTCCCTTTCCTGTATACCTTTTTATGCTTCTCTTGAGTCTTATATTTGAGTCACAGTCACCACTATGCTGAATATCTTATGTTGAGTTTATCTTACAATATTTCCTGGTCTCATCTCTCCTCTGACATTGCCCAACACCCTGATATAAATCCAAAAGATCTTATACCTGGACTACTGCAATAGGCTGCTAATAACTGTGCCACTTCAAGACTCCCTCTATTCCGATGCATCCTCCATTTAGTCACTAAAGTGATTTTCCTAAAGTGTATAGGTTTAACCATGTTGCCCACTTTCTCACTAATGTCTCACTATTGACTACAGGAATAAATATGAATTTCACTAATAGACAATGAATGAAGACTCTTGACAATTTGACCCCAATATTTCAAATTGTCAAGAGTATTAAATGCCAATTAGAGAATTTCACATTTTCTCCTGAGGGCAATATAGAGAGGCTATGAAATTTAATGAATAAAGGAGGAAAATCTATTTCACAGCTGTGAATAGGCTAGATTCAAGTATCTAGGTGGCACAGTGAATAGATGGCCAAGTAAAGAGTCAGAAAAACCTGAGTTCAAATACAGTCACAAATATTTACCAGTTGTGTGACCCTATGCAAGTGACTTAATCCTGTTTGCCTCAATTTACTCATCTGTAAAAATGAACTAGTGAATAAAATGGCAAAAGATTCCAGGATCTTTGTCAAGAAAATCCCAAATGGAGTCAGAGAATAGACACAACTGAAAATGACTGAACAGCAACAATAGTATAGGCTAGATTAGAATGAAAAGACTTAGATCAGGGAAATCATTTAGGAGGCTAGGACTGAACTAAGGTGTTAGCTGTGTTAGTAGAGAATGGGAATAGATATGAGATGCATAAAGGTTGAAACAAGGTTTGCAAATAATTGCATATGTGGGAGAATTAGTCATATGAAGGTGAGAATGAGGCAAAGTTGTAAATCTATGCAATAAGATAGATGGTCATGTTCTCAACAGAAAGAAGAAAGTGGGGTAGGTTTGAGAGAAATGATAGAGTTGTTTTGTACATGTTGAGTTTGATCTGCTTTACAACTAATCTATGACTGCATATATCAATCTGTGAATCATTTTTTATAAATAATTAAATCCATGAAAGCTGATAAAATTAACTTTTAAATATTATCCTTATAAAGTGAGGGAGTATATAAAGAGAAAAGAAGAACAAAGAGAACACAGGACAAAGCCTTGGAGTGCACCCAAAATTAAGAGGGCATGATGATCCTGCAAAGAAAACCGAAGAGTGGCCAGAAAGAGGAAGAACCAAGAGAGTATTATGAAAATCTTTAGAAGAAAAAAATAAAATTAGAGTGAACTCAGTGTCAGTTGCTACAGAGGATAAAGAAAAATAAGAATTGAAAGAACAACATCAGATATGTAGGAGATCATTGGTAGTTTTGAAAGGATAAATTTGAGTGAGATTAAAAGCAAGAATACAATGAGATAAAAAAGAGAGATAAATAAAGTGAGTATGAACAGCTTTTTTTTTAGAAGCTTACTTGCTTATTGACTATTATGTCAAAAATCCTCCTCCTATGAGTTATTTTCAAATGTCTACCTTTTTTCCCTCAAGTAGTCCGTATATTTATTAACTATGAAGCCACTACAAATTCCCTACAATGGACCCTGTACTAACTAGGCAATTCACACTCCCAAGTAGGTCTTCATTCTTCATTAGGAAATCTTAGGGCAGGGAGGAAGAACTTTTTAGAGACCACATGCCATGCCCCACCCCCAGAGGAAATAAACAGTACAATTCACTAGTGGTATACCTTAACTTACCTCTCTTGGAAGGAAATATATCTAACCAAAAAAAAAAAAATAGTAAGAAAGAAGTTAAGGAGATGAATAAAATTTTAGAAATGTTAGATAGGATAGATCTCTGGAGGAAAATGAATGGGAAGAGAAAGAAATATACCTTTTACTTAGTAGTACATGGCACCTTTAACAAAAATGTCCATGTATTAGAGCAGTGATGGTGAACCTTTCATTGACCATAAGCCATGCTATGAGAAAGTGCTCTCACTGGGCTGCAGGGCAGAAGGTATAGGTGATGTGAAAAAAATGACTTTTTAGTAACAAACTGGAGGGTGGGGGTGTTAAGCACATGCCCACAGAGTACATTCTGTGTGCCATCTTGAACCTATGTGCCATAAGTTCACCATCACTGCCTCAGGGAGAATAGGCAGTTTTTTGATCAAGGAATAAAAACTATCAATAGTCATATGAAAAAAATGTTCTACATCCCTCCTGTGGATTTATTTATTTATTTAATCTTCACATTATTCCTCTAATAAATTTACACATTAAGTTTTCCAAAATTATATGATTTATGTTGTCTCCCTCTCCTTTTCCATCCCTCCTCCCAGAGTTGACAAGCAATTCCACTGGATCATATGTGTATTATCATACAAAATCTATTTCCATATTATTCATTTTTATAAGAGAATTATGTTACAATGTTATAAGGACAAATCATATGTTTTCATTTGCTTTTCTACTCCAACAGTTTTTTCTCTAGAGGTGGATATCATTCTTTTTCGTAAGTCCTTCAGAATTGTTCTGGATCATTGTATTGCTGTTAGTAGCAAAGTCTATAGCATTTGATTATCCCAAAATATTTCAGTTCGTGTGTATGGTATTCTCCTGGTTATGTTTACTTCACTCCATATTGGCTCATGTATGTATGTATTTATGTATGTATGCTACATTTCTCTCTTAAATCTTCCTGTCCATCATTACCTTATAGCACAATAGTATTCTATCCCCATCACATACCAAAATTTGTTCAGACATTCCCCAATTTTAGTTTCCAAAAATTTGCCACCACAAAAACCTCACCTATAAATATTTTTGTGCAAAAAGATCCTTTCCCATTTTTTTTATCTCTCTGGAATACAAACCTAGTAGTAGTGTTGCTGGATTAAAAGGTATACATTATTATATAGCCCTTCGGGCATAATTCCAAATTGCCTTTCGAAATGGTTTTATCAATTCACAACTCCACCAGCAATGCATTACTACCCCAATTTTGCCACACCTCCTCCACCATTTATTATTTTCCTTTACTGTCATATTGGCCAATCTGATAGTTATAAGGTGGTGGTACTAGAGAATTGTTTTAATTTGCATTTCTCTAATCAAGAGGGATTTAGAACATTTTTTCATATTGCTATTGATAGTTTTAATTTCTTCATCTAAAAACTGCCTATTTATATCCTTTGACCATTAATCAATTGGGGAATAACTTGCTTTCTTATAAATTTCACTTAATCCTTTATCAGAGAAAATTATTTTTAAAATTTTTTTATTTTGTTGCTTCCCTTCCAATCTTGGTTGCATTAGTTTTGTTTTACAGAACCTTTTTAATTTAATATAATCAAAATTATTCATTTTATGTCTTATAATGTTCTTTATCTTCTATTTGGTCATAAATTCTCCCATTTTCCATAGATCTGACAGGGTATTTTATTCCACTAATTTACTTATATCATCACTCTTTATGTTTAAATCATACACCAATTTTGACCTTATCATGGTATAGAGTGTGAGATATTTATCTAAACCTAATTTTCGACATACTGTTTTCCAATTGTCTCAGCAGTATTTGTCAAATATAGAGTTTTTATCCCAAAAGCTTGGATCTTTAAGTTTATCAAGCTCAAGATTGATCTGGTCATTTACCCCTAAACTATTCCAATAATTGACCATTCTATTTCTTAGCCAGCACCATACTGCTTTGATAATTACTGCTTAATAGTACAGTTTAAGATCTGGTACTGCTAGGTCACCTTCCTTGACTTTTTCTTCATTAATTCCCTTGATATTCTTGATCCTTCATTCTTCCGGATGAATTTTGTTATTATTTTTTCTAGTTTTCTAAAAGAATTTTTGGTAGTTTGACTGATATGGCACTGTATAAATTAACTTAGGTAGAATTGTCATTTTTATTCTATTTGCTTGGCCTACCCATGAGTAATCAAAATTTTTCCAATTGTTTATATCTGACCTATCTGTGTGGAAAATGTTTTGTAATTGTATTCATTTAATTCCTATGTTTGTCTTGGCAAGTAGATTCTCAAGTATTTCATATTGTCTAGAGTTATTTTAAAAGAATTTTCTCTTTCTATTTCTTACTGCTAGACTTTGGTATTATACAGAAATTCTCAAAAATTATTATATCAACTAGTTCTTTAGTTCATTTTCTAGGATTCTCTAAGTATACCAGCATACCATCTGCTAAGAGTTATTGTTTAGTTACCTCATTTCCTATTTTAACTCCTATATCTTCCTATTCTAATGAGCCCTTTCCATCCTCTTACAAAACTGCTTTATAGAAACTGTGAGAAGACAGTGGAGTAGGGTATGAAGCTTTCTTGTCCTCCTAAACCCCCCCCACAAACAACAACAAAAATTACCCATAAAATCAACATTAAAACCTGCAAAAAAAAATAGGAAATGGGAGAGAAGCTGAACAGTCATGTGCAACTAGGAAGAAAGCTTCTGACATCTCTGGCCTCAGTCTCATGGGCTCTACAGACAAAACAGAGAAAAAAGAGAGAAAATATAAAGCAGCCCAGAGGACAGTATTAGCAACTTCAATTTATTTGCAGAGCTGAGGAACCTGCTTCCTCAAGGACACCACTGAAAATCATGCAGGTGGAGGGCCCTAGAAGTATCAGGAACCCAGGATGGGAACTGAAGGAGTAAACACCTCTGAGTCCATGCCAGGTCCTAAAGACAAGAACTCAAGCCTCATTTCTAACAAATGAGGGTCTTTGGAGGCCTGAAAATGTCAGACTGAATACCTGTTCTGTCCAGGGTTGTACTGGATAAGAACGGAAGAAGAAGTAGCAAGGAAAACAGAGTCCTGCTTGTTACCAAAGGAGAGAACTGGCCATGGTCTAGGGCTGGAGCCCCCTGAGGTCAATAATCAAATAGGATCTAGAAAAAAACAAACCAACACAGAACAAAAAAAAAGTTCCTGAAACCTGAAATAATATATATCAACAGAGCAAGAACGCTGGGACTCCAGAAAAGTCTATTGGCCTGGCCAATAAAGCTTTACATTAATAAATATGAGCAAGGAAAGGAAAGAGAATCCAATTATTGATAGCTATTATAGGGATAGAGAAAATCTCAGCTCAAATTCAGATAACAGGAAACTAAAAATATCTATTTCCAAAAAATAGCAAAGAAATACCATAAGGGGCCACAAACTCAAAAAGCTTTTGGAAGAGCTCTAAAACAGCTTCAAAAAACAAAGGAGAGATGGAGGAAAAATTGGAAAACATAAAAATAATACAAGAAAAACAAGAAAATTATGAAAGATCACCCAAATGGAAAAAGACATCCAGAAATCAAGGAAGAAAATAATGTATTAGGAACTAGAATTGGACAAGGAGAAAATTTCCTAAGACAACAAGAAATAAAAAAAGCAATCAAAAGAATGAAATAATAGAAGAGAATATAAAATATCTTACCACAAAAACAAATGACCTAGAAAATAAAGAAGAGACAACAGAATAGTCAGTCTCAGAAAGTTAAGATTTTTCAAAAAGAATGTAGATACCATACTCCAAAAAAATCGTCAAAGTAAACTGACCAGAAATTTTAGAAACAAAGGGTTAAAACATAAATTGAAAGAATTGACTGATCACCTCAGAGACCCAATGATGAAAATTCACAGGAAAATCATTGCTAAATTCTATAGCCTCAAGGTTAAATTGAAAATATTACAAGTCACAAGGAGAAAAAATAATTTAAATACTATGGAGTTATAGTCAGAATATCACAAGACTTAGCAGCTACAACATTCTGAAGGATATAGAACATAGCATTTCACAGAGCAAAAGAATTGGGCTTACAACCAAGAATAACATATCCAGCAAAGATGAGAATTAGAATAATTATAAAAGGGAAAAAGCAGACATTTAATGAATTAAAGGAATTTCAAGTATTTCTGGGGAAAAAATCAAAATTCAGCAGAAAATTTGATCTATAAGAAACCTACAAAGTGTGAATCTTGAAATTTCTCAGACTTGTGAATGTTAAAAATTTCCCCATTGGGGAATTCTCCATTGGAACAATCCCCTACTGGGAACATTCCCCATTTAAAATGTGAGAACTCTACTTGGATCAGAAATGGGAGGACCTCTACTCCACCATACTTAGGACTGCTTTAGGGGAGAAAACTCCTTGATGAACAATGGAAAGTACTTAAACCCATACTTAAGCCATGCCTATTTTTAGAATTATTACCAAAGGGTGCTAAGTACCTATAAAGGTCAGGCAACTTGTGAACTTATAAGGAGCAAAGAGTTGAAAACTTACTCAGAGCTTTCCTGATGTGAATTACTCAGAAGTTTTAGTCTACCCAGAAAAGGTGAGAGCAAGATGTGAATTAAGAAGGTGATAAACAAAATGTGAATTAAGAATGGTCTGTCCTTTGAAAAACGTCTACTGTGATTGGTAGAAGTAAGAATTTAGGGGAGGTGACAAAGGAGGAAATACCCTTTAAAAGGAGACCAAAAGTTCTCTCTGAAGACAGTCAGCTGGGAAAGGCTGCCTTGAAGGGTCTCTCTCGAGACTCAGTCTGAAACATTCAGATTGAAGATTGAGCTGGTGAAAGCAGCTGAGATGATGCTGGCCTGGTGTCACTAGAATCCTTGCTTCGCAGATCTTGTGGTGAGTGATTAAAGACTGACTGATCTCTTTATTAAGACTCAGGTCTAGGCCATGTTGGCTTAAGGCCCTTCATACTTATTCCTTTCTTACTCTTTCTCTCTTTCTTTAATTCCTCATTGTATTATTAATTAAATTCTCTATAAAACCCAGTTGACTTGGGTATATTCATAATTGGGAATATTTCCTTGGTGACCACCTTATATTGATCTTAAAACAAGACACTGTAGTGAAAACATTTTCTGTGGTCACAATTTACTCACCCACTCTTATAACTCTTACAATTTATGTCTCCCACCATTTTAACTGTCACAGTTTATGGTTCTCACTCTTTTAAATGCCACAAAAGGCAATGAAAGACTAATCATAAGCAACCCATGAGGTCAAGTTCTTTGATTCTGGCATGGGAAAATGTCATCTACAATCCCTAGGAATGGAATCATTGCCTGAGTATTCTGAAGGGACATATGGATAAAAGAATTCAAATTGAGGGAATGTAATGGACTGAGCTGAAATGGTAGTAGAATAAACCAGGGGGAATCAGGGTAGAATGGCCATTTCATAGCAAGGAAAAATGAGTGGAAGAACAACCACAGAGAAGGGAAGGAGGGAATGGAGAGCTAGGAGTACTAGAATTCAACTCTCATCAAAACTAGGATAAAGAGAACAACATACACAATGAGAAGGGTAAATTTTTTCTTAATGTACAGAGAAACAAAAGGGAATGGGGGATGGAATAAAGGAAGAACTGGGAAGAAAAGAAAGACAAGGAGATAAGAAAAGGGAGGGAGGGATACCTAAAGGATAGTACTAATCAAGAGATAGTGGTAGTGGGGTAAGGTGGGAGGATGAGGGAATCAAGAAGTAGGAGGACACAGCCAGGGGATAAGGAAGGGATTTGGAGGAAAATGGGTAGAATAAGAAATAAAAGATAAGAAACAAAAAATAATGGTGTGACCTTTGGAAAGGTGATCCAAGTAGGAACAAGAAGGGCATCAAAAAGGATATGAGAGACAATTGAGAAAGGAGGTGAACAGGACAGCTACTGGTCAAAGGAAACTAGATATCTGAGCAAGGATGAGTCAAAAGGAAAGGAAAGGGGGTTACAAACAGTGAGGAGGAACACAGTACATAGAAACTGACAACTAGTAACTGTGACATTGAGTGTAAAGGAAAGAATTCACCAATGGAAAGAAAATGGTCAAAAGAAAGGATCAAAAAACAGGATCTGGTGCGGAGTCAATATGGTGGCTTAGGAGCAGCAATAGTTCAGACCTCTGAATACCCTTCCTTACCGATCACAAACTAAACGCTCCTAGGGGACTAAAAATCAGACCTAACAACAAAACGGATGCAAGGAACCCTCCTGTGGACTCAATCCAAAAGGTATGCCCCCACAAAAACAGGAATCTGAGAATACTCGGGTTTAAGGAGAAGGCAGAAGGAAGGTGACAGGACCCCTCCCCCCACACCCAAAGCGCTGAGCCCCCAGGAGCAGCGGGAACCTCTGAGCAGACAAATGTGCTGGTCTAGAGGGTGTAACTTGTGGGCAGGGCTGTGCCAGGCTCAGAGCGTCCAACCAAAAGAATGAAAAAACTGAGGAAAATATGAAGCTTCTCATCCACAAAACAGAGGATTTAGAAAATCATTCGAGGAGAGACAATTTAAGAATCATTGGTCTACCAGAAGACCATGACAAAAGAAAAACCCTAGACATAATACTACAGGAAATTATTCAAGAAAACTGCCCCGATATCCTAGAACAAGAGGGAAAAGTGGAGATTGAAAGAATCCACAGATCACCTCCTGTACTTAATCCCCAACTGACAACACCCAGGAATGTTATAGCCAAATTCAAGAACTATCAGACCAAAGAAAAGATATTACAAGCTGCCAAGAAGAAGTCATTCAGATACCATGGAACCACAGTGAGGATAATGCAGGATCTGACTGCATCCACACTGAAAAACTGAAAGGCATGAAATATGATATTCTAGAAAGCAAGGGAACTAGGTCTACAACCAAGAATCAAAAATCAAATACCCAGCAAAACTGACTATATTCTTACAGGGGAAAGTATGGTCATTCAAAAAAATAGAAGAATTCCAACAATTTGTAAAGAAAAGACCAGACCTGAACAGAAAAGTTGATGTCCAAGCACAGCACTTGATCAAGAGAATCATAAAAAGATAATTAAAAAAGAGGGGAAAAAGAAAAACAAAAGAAAACATCGCAAAAAAAATTTTTTGAGAGACACAATCGGTTAAAATGATATGTGTCCCTGTAAGAAAAGTCATTGGTAACTCTAAAAAAACTGTAGTTATCACCTGAGTAGCTAGAAGAACTACACTTAGAGGGAACCTAGACAAACTGTATAGGATGAAAGGACACGGCATAAATAGGTCTATAGATATATGCATGCATAAATGCATATACGTGTGTGTGTGTGTGTGTGTGTGTGTGTGTGTGTGTGTGTGTGTATAAAAGAGAAAAAAGAGGTTAATACTAAAAGAAATGGGAAAAGAAACAAATGGGGGTAAATTTATACGTCACAAAGAAGCTCATGGCGGGAGGGGGGATAACATCAATACACTGGAAGGGTAAAGAGGTCGGAGATAGGAAATACTCAACTCTTACATGCTTTGAACTTTACCCAAAGAGGGAATAACAATCCAATCCATTGGGGCAGAGAACAGACTTGCACCCTATAGGGGAGTAAAAGGGTAACAAACGGACTGGTGGGGAGGTAAGCAATACAAGGGAGCGAGAGGGTGGGGGGGCGTAATTTTAGGAAGACTACAGAGAAAATAAGGGGGGAATAAGAAGAAGGGGGTAGAAAGGGAAGTAAAATAAGGGCGGGAACTAGGAGAACTGATTAAAAACAAACATTGGTGTAGAAAGAGAAATAGTGAAAGAAGAAAAGGCAGGACCAGGAGTAGAAATCAAAATGCTGGGTAATACATAGCTAGTAATCATAACTTTGAATGTGAATGGAATGAACTCACCCATAAAACGCAAGCGAATAGCAGAGTAGATTAGAATCCAAAACCCTACCATATGCTGTCTGCAAGAAACACACATGGGGAAGAAAGATATGCATAGGGTGAAAGTAAGAGGATGGAGCCAAACCTATTGGGCACCAACTGATAAAAAGAAGGCAGGTGTCTCAATCATGATATCTGACAAAGCCAAAGTAAAAATAAATCTAGTTAAAAGAGATAGGAAAGGTAATTACATCCTGATAAAAGGCAGTATAGACAATGAGGAAATATCTGTACTCAACATGTATGCACCAAATGGCATAGGATCCAAATTTCTAAAGGAGAAACTAGAGAAGCTCAAGAATAAAATAGATAGAAAAACTATACTAGTGGGAGATCTGAATCTTCCTCTATCTGAACTAGATAAATAAAACCAAAAAATAAGAGGTGAGAGAAGTGAATGAAATCTTAGAAAAATTAGAGTTAGTAGACATGTGGGGAAAAATAAATAGGGACAAAAAGGAATTTACCTTCTTTTCAGCAGCACATGATACATTCACAAAAATTGACCATGTATTAGGGCATAAAAACATTGCAAACAAGTGCAATAGAGAAGAAATAAAAAATACAACCTTCTTAGACCACAATGCAATGAAAATAATAATTAGTAAGGGTACATGGAGAGGTAAATCAAAAATTAATAGGAAATTAAACGATACGATTCTCCAAAACAAGCTAGTTAAGGAACAAATCATAGAAACAATTAATAACTTCATTGAAGAAAATGACAATGGTGAGACATCCTTTCAAAACCTATGTGATGCAGCCAAAGGAGTACTCAGAGGGAAATTTATATCCTTGAGTTCATATATAAACAAATTAAGAAGGGCAGAAGTCAATGAATTCGGCATGCAAATTAAAAAACTAGAAAGTGAACAAATTAAAAATCCTGAGTTGAAGACTAAATTAGAGATCCTAAAAATCAAAGGAGAAATCAATAAAATTGAAAGTCAAAGAACTATTGATTTAATAAATAAGACTAGAAGCTGGTACTTTGAAAAAAACAAATAAAATAGACAAAGTACTAGTCAGTCTAATTAAAAAAAAGGAAAGGAAAAAACCAAATTGACAATATCCAAGATGAAAAGGGAAGCCTCACCTCTAATGAAGAGGAAATTAAGGCAATCATTAAAAACTACTATGCCCAATTATATGGCAACAAATATGGCAATCTAGATGATATGGATGAATACTTACAAAAATATAAATTGCCTAGACTAAATGAGGAATAAATAAATTACCTAAACAACCCCATTTCAGAAAAAGAAATTGAACAAGCCATCAAAGAACGCCCTAAGAAAAAATCCACAGGTCCAGATGGATTCACAAATGAATTCTATCAAACATTCAAAGAACAACTAATCCCAATATTGTACAAACTATTTGACAAAATAAGCCAAGAAGGGGTTCTACCAAATTCTTTTTACTACACAAACATGGTACTGATCCCAAAGCCAGACAGGTCAAAAACAGAGAAAGAAAACTATAGGCCAATCTCCACTATGACCAGGCAGGATTCATACCAGGAATGCAAGGATGGTTCAATATTAGGAAAACCATCCACATTAATTGAGCATATTAACAAGCAAACCAACAAAAATCACATGATTATCTCAATAGATGCAGATAAAGCCTTTGATAAAATACAACACCCAATCCTATTAAAAACACTAGTAAGTATAGGAATAGAAGGGCCTTTCCTAAAAATAATAAACAGTATATATCTAAAACCACCAGCAAACATCATCTGCAATGGGGATAAACTCAAAGCCTTCCCAATAAGAGTGGAGTAAAACAAGGATGCCCATTATCACCTTTATTTAACACTGTACTAGAAACACTAGCAGTAGCAATTAGAGAAGAAAAAAAAATGAAGGTATCAAAATTGGCAATGAGGAGACCAAGCTGTCACTCTTTGCAGATGATATGATGATTTACTTAAGGAATCCTAGAGAATCAACCAAAAAGCTAGTTGAACTAATCAACAACTATAGCCAAGTTGCAGGATACAAAATAAACCGGCACAAGTCATCAGCATTTCTATATATCTCCAACCTAGTTCAGCAGAAAGAATTAGAAAGAGAAATACCACTTAAAGTCACCCGAGACAATATAAAATAGGAACTATATGAACACAACTACAAAACACTCTCCACACAATTAAAACTAGATCTAAAAATTGGAAAAACATTGATTGCTTATGGGTGGGATGAGTTAACATAATAAAAATGACCATCCTACCCAAACTTATCTATCTATTTGGTGCCATACCCACTGAACTACCAAAAAACTTCTTTACTGAATTAGAAAAAAAACATAATCAAAGTTCATTTGGAAGAACAAAGGATCGAGGATATCCAGTGAAATAATGAAAAAAAAAATACAATGGAAGGTGGCCTTGCAGTCCCAGATCTCAAACTATATTACAAAGCAGTGGTCATCAAAACAATTTGGTACTGGCTAAGAGACGCTCAGCAAGACAGTCTATGACAAATCCAAAGACCCCAGCTTTTGGGACAAAAATCCACTATTTGATAAAAACTAATAGGAAAATTGGAAGACACTGTGGGAAAGATTAGGTTTGGATCAACACCTCACACCCTACACCAAGATAAACTCAGAATGGGTGAATGACTTGAATATAAAGAAGGAAACTATAAGTAAATTAGGTGAACACAGAATAGTAGACATGTCAGACCTTTGGGAAGAGAAAGATTTTAAAACCAAGCAAGACTTGGAAAAAGTCACAAAATGTGAAATAAATAATTTTGACTGCATCAAATTAAAAAGTTTTTGTACAAACAAAACCAATGTAACTAAAATTAGGAGGTAAGCAACAAATTGGAAAACAATCTTTATAACAAAAACCTCTGACAAAAGTCTAATTACTCAAATTTATAAAAAGCTAAACCAGTTGTACAAAAAATCAAGCCATTCTCCAACTGATAAATGGGCAAGGGACATAAATAGGCAGTTTTCAGTTAAGGAAATCACAACTATTAATAAGCACATGGAAAAGTGTTCTAAATCTCTTATAATCAGAGAGATGCAAATCAAAACAACTCTGAGGTATGACCTCACACCTAGCAGATTGGCCAACATAATAGCAAAGGAAAGTAATGAATGCTGGAGGGGATGTGGCAAAGTTGGGACATTAATGAATTGCTGGTAGAGTTGTGAATTGATCCAACCATTCTGGAGGGCAATTTGGAACTATGCCCAAAGGGTCGCTAAAAGACTGTCTGCCCTTTGATCCAGCCATAGCACTGCTGGGTTTGTACCCCAAAGAGATAATAAGGAAAAAGACTTGTACAAGAATATTCATAGCTGCGCTCCTTGTGGTGGCCAAAAATTGGAAAATGAGGGGATGCCCTTCAATTGGGGAATGGCTGAACAAATTGTGGTATATGTTGGTGATGGAATACTATTGTGCTCAAAGGAATAATAAAGTGGAGAAATTCCATGGAGACTGGAACAACCTCCAGGAAATGATACAGAGTGAGAGAAGCAGAACCAGGAGAACATTGTACAGAGACTGATACACTGTGGTATAATCGAACGTAATGGACTTCTCCATTAGTGGCAATGCAATTTCCCTGAACAATCTGCTGGGATCTATGAGAAAAAACACCATCCTCAAGCAGAAGACAAACTGTGGGAGCAAAAACACCGTGGAAAGGCAACTGCTTGACTACAAGGGTGGAGGGGATATGATTGAGGAGAGACACTAAATAAGCACCCTATTGCAAATACCAACAACATGGAAATTGGTTTGGAGCAAGGACACATGTGATACCCAGTGGAATCACGTGTCGGCTAAGGGAGGGGTGGCAGGATGGGAAGGGGGGAGGAAAAGAAAATGATCTTTGTTTCCAATGAATAATGTTTGAAAATGACCAAATAAAATAATGTTTAAAAGAAAAAAAAAACAGGACCTGACAACATGTTGTTCACATGAAATACACTGAAAGTGAGAACCATGTGAAAACTGAAGGTAAGGGCCTGGAGCAGAATATACTATGCCTCAAAGGACCCAGAGAAGGCAGGGGTAGCAGTGTCATAATCTCTGATAGAATTAGGTCTAAAATGGATATAAGTGGAAGGGATAAACAAGGTAATTCTATTATGTTGAGAAGGGGACTTCTATGGATAATGAAGCATTATTAATAATGGACCTATATGCACCAAGTGTTATAGCGCCCAGGTTTTAAAAGGAAAAACTTAATGAGATATAGATGGAAATAAACATCAAAATAATAACAGCAACACTTTTAATGTCTCCTCTTAGAACTGGATAAATCTAACAAAAACAAACAAACAAAAAAAAACAAGCAAGAAATTAAGGAGATGAATAGAACATTAAATAAGTTAAATCAGAGAGATATCTGAAGAATCCTCACATTCCAGCATGGGGTTTGTTGTAGAGGTAAGTTTGAGTGTACACATAACCCAAACATAGTTTCTGATGGCTTAGAGAGCATAATATTCTGTAAAAGTCTTACTTTAACATTCATCATACCAAACTTGTGAGGGTAGCCATCGGGTCGTCGTGGACCCCTGGTGAACTAGGGCTTTGCTCACCCAGCATGTGAAGACTGCTTCGGCCAAACAGAAGGAAGAAACCAACAAGAAGGTTCAACGGCTGAGAGGGCAATGCAGCAAGGCACTGTGGAGTGCTTAGGACATGTTGGAGCACAAAAGACCACATGGCCATCCATTGCAGCTGAGGAAGTCTCCAGGTGTAACGACTTTTCATGCCAATGGACCCAGGCTTCCAACGCTGAGAGAGTGGGACTGTCTCTGTGCATCGACTTTTCCACTTAAATCTTCATGCACAAGTGTCTTTGTGCATAAAAACGCACAAAGACAATCGTCATCCTTGGTTACCGAGAGACTACTATCATACCAAACTTGCATTCCTGTGGGGTTCGGGCACTGGAACAAAGTTCCACTGAGTATGACCAAGCTGTAAAGCCTTGTTTTTAGAAAGAGTATGGTCCTGAAAAACAGATTGTGTCTACTACCCAAAGACCAACCTAGCAAAATATGGTCCTGGTAATTAATATATGTCAACTGAGATCTAGAGAGGCCAAAGTAATCAAATTAAAGCAGACAGAAACCTGGAGAAACGGGCCTAATATCACATTGCTAGAGAAGCTATGGCTTTTATTTTAAGAAAACAAGATGGAAATATACATTAAGAAATGTAAAGTTGTTCATACATACCATTGACATAGGAATCCCATTACTAAGGTTAGACCCTAAGGAGATTACTGAGGGAAAAACCTGTATTATATACGAAAATATTCATGGAAGCTTTGTTATGACAAAATATTTGGAAATAACACAAGTGCAATGAATGGGAGAAAAGGCTGAATAGATTGTGATATCTGAATGTAATTGATTGTAATATATTATTAGAAATGACAAATATTAGAAATATAAAGAAAATGAGGGAAATATGTGAAAAGAAAAGAGAATAATACATACCATTATTAATTTTTAAAAAGAATAGCCACAAAATCAAGAGGAAAAAATATTCAAGTAAAACAAATCCAAAGAGAACTCAAAAGCAGAGGATATTCATATTTGCATATATAATTTATAACATTTTAAACAAATTATAAACAATGGGGAATTTGTGGGTTTATACATAATATTTTTATACATTTGTTAAGTGTTTTTTGTTGGCAGTGGTGATTGTTAAGTATATAATTTTAAAAATGAATAAATTTTAAAATTGCTTTACAAATGATTCCCAAATCTATATTTCCAATCCTGATCTCTTTTAAAGCAAAGACACCTATTTTCATCTCTCTAAAGTACAATATTGCTCAGAAGTCTCACAAGAACCTCAAACTCAAAAGTTAAAAAACAAACTTATCAGCTATCCTACTCCTCCCTCCTGACTTCATTATGTTTAAGGCACAGCACAATGATTTGTTCATGAGAGACACATGATAAATGTTTACATTTATGACCTAACTTTGGACAAGTCATTTTATCTCTCTAGATCTCATTTTTCTCATCTGTAAAATGAGGGAGTTGGATTAGATTATTTCTACATTCCTTTTCAGCTCTCAATCTATGGTCCTATCTATTTTTGATGTATTCCCTTAATTTAATTCTCTGAATTTGACGTGCAGGAAGTCCAGATATGAGATTTGATCAACGTACAGAATACCCTACAAAGACACTGATTGGTAACCCATTTCTAACTTAAAGTTTTAGAGAGATGCCTAGAAAATTGAAAATTAAGTAATTTGTTCATAAGTCCCATCACCAGGATACAAAAAATGGAACTTGAATCCATATCTTCCTAAATTCAAGTCCAGCCCTCTAAGCCATGCTGCCTCATATATGAAATATTATCATTAAATGGGATGTTCTTCATATATTGATTTGTAAGGATATTCCACATTTATATTAACAGATAATCTCAAAATGCATTTTCCTGTGTATTTTCTTTTTAACTACAATTGTATTACCACAATTTATCTAACACTTAACAATGTATAGGAACCATATCAACAATAGCATACTACTGGTGGTACTGGTAACAAATTGGTTGCAATTTCTAACTAAAATTTAAATAGATCTGTATTTATCCCTTAGAAAGTAGACAAAGGTGCTGACAATTTAGCCATCAAAAATATTCTTTCTTGAACTGTGTCATGTTCAATAGTTAAGAAAAACAGTACAGCTATAATTCTCTTAGCATACTGTATATATTCAATTTTCACATAAACCTGATGAGGTTTTATATATCTAATGCTAACAGAAAGTGAGGATTCAAATGACAAAGAGGTTGAAGTTCAATCTAAATAAGATGAACAGCATTTAAATACAGAGGGAAATAGAAGTAGTGCTAGATGAAATATGAATCACATGCAAAACAACTAGATTTTTTTAATGGCCTTATATTGAAATCCTCGTAGGAAACTGGAGCTCTACATGAAATTTTTCATATTAGCAAAGTCTAAAAAGAGAAAAACCCTGTCTCCCATTTCACTAGGGTATCATAAGGGTTTAGATGCTTCAGGGGGGTTGGTTTTCTTAGGTAAATAAGATAAATCCTTAAGTATCTTCCAATAAGAACTACTGACCTAAGCCACTCAATACAATTATCCTGGCTCCTTTAGTTTTATAAAGGTGAGACTGTGCCTCTCTGTAGAATCTAGGAACAGACATTAGCATGGTATTATAACAGTGTCATGGCACACATAGCTGTTTGGTTAACAGAAGTTCATTCAAAGGAGTAGCCTAACCACCTACATTGGTACAAGTCACCATCTGGCACAACTAATAATTGGCCAACATTTAGGATATTGGTAATTTTCTCCCTCATCCTAATCCCCCTACTTTCCACAAAAGGAATGTCCTCAGACAAAAGTTGATATAGTATAAGAAATCACCAAAACAAAGAAGATAATTATCTCCTTTTATGGATAAGAAATCATTAAGAGTTTCCAACTTTCCATAAACTTAAATCCTCCAATCTAAACTAACCTGGATCTGGAAATATCATGTAGGAATTTAACTTCAAAAATCACATACATACAATTTGAATCACCACAGAAAATATATTATTGTGACATGTAATATGAAATATACCAGAACTAAATATAGCTGTGAAAAAGATAACAAAGCCAAAGCATGTGACATGTCTTACTGCTGCTCTAGACATCTTACCTAAATTACCATATAATCTTCAAGTAAATAAATAATAATCATAAATGATATAAGATGTGGCAAATATTCTATTTTAGTAATGTTTTGTTTTCCCCAAATTACATGTAAAAATACTTTTTGGCATTCATTTTTCTTAAATTTTAAGTTCCAAATTCTCTTCCTCTCTCCCTAACCTCCCCCTTCCCTGAGATGGCAGCAATCTGATAAAGGTTACATATGTGAGATCTTATAAAATTGAGTTCCATATTAATCCTTTTGTAGAAGAAAACTCAAATCCAACAAAAGGAAAAAAAAGTAAAGAAAGTTAAAAATAGTAAATTTCAATCTACATTGAGAGTCTATCAGTTCTTTCTTTGGAGACAGATGGCATTTTTCATCATGAGTCCTTAGGGATTATCTTAGATGATCATATTGCTGAGAATAGCAGTCATTCATAATTGTTCATCATATAATATTGTTACTATCTACAATGTTCTTTTGATTCTTCTCATTTCAACTCTGCATCATTTTCTGTGTCTTTCCAGGTTTTTCTGTAATCCTTCTGCTCATCATTTCTTATAGCACAATATTACTCCATTAGAGTCATATAGCACAATTTGTTCAGCCATTCCCCACTTGATATGGCAACCTCTCAACTTCAAATTGTTTGTCACCACAAGAGTTATTTTGAATATTTTGGTACATATAAGTTCTTTTTATTAATCTCTTTGGACACATACCTAGTAAGTCATATTGCTAGGACAAAGGTATGTATAGTTTTATAGCTGCTTGGGTGTAATTCCAAATTTAGGGCATAGTTCCAAATTCCTCAAAGAATAGCTAGATTAGGTCACAACTCCATTAACAATACATTAGTTTCCCAGTTTTTCCACATTCCATCCAACATCTATCATTTTTCTTTCTGAAATATTAGGAGTGCGGTGGTACCTCAGAGTCCTCAATTTACATTTCTCAAATCAATAGTATTTAGAGCATTTTGTTCATATGACTATAGATAGCTTGGATTTTTTTTTCTTCTGAAAACTGCCGTTGAAATCCTTTGACTATTTATCAACAGGGATTCTTATATTCTTGTATTCTTATAAATTTGACAAAGTTCTCTATATATCTGAGAAATGAGAACTTTATCAGAGTTACTTGCAATAAAAATTTTTCCCATTTTACTGCATTCCTCCTCATCTTGGCTGCACTGGTTTTGTTTGTGAAAAAACTTTATTTTAAAGCATTAATTTCTATTTGTTGACCTCTTGACATTTTCTTATATAAATACTGAATTTTTTTGGTCTCATATCACACTTTTATATCAGATCATTAATGCCAGCTCCCTTGCTTTTTAATATTTTATAAAGAAATGATACTAATCTTCTATCATCCTCTTCCATAACATTTTACAAATAAACTTGCATTATAAATAAATTGACCTTGGCAGCAATGTATCATTGCTCGGCAAAGAATAACAAAATCATAGATTTATGGCTAAAAGAAACCTTCCAGGCATGAGTCTGGGAGCAGCAGTCTCACATTAGGGCTGTATTTAACTGAGTTCTTCATAACCTGACCAGCAATTATAGATCCCAAGCCCACGAAGATGGAAACTGTCAAGAATCAGTTGACTGTGATTGTCCTAAAGGAAGACCAGACTCCCCATAACAAGATAACTGTTGTTAGGGTTGGTGCAGTTAGCATGGCATGTGCCATCAGTATCTTAATGAAGGATTTGGCTAACGAACTTGCCTTAGTTGATGTTATAGAAGACAAACTAAAGGGAGAGATGATGGATCAGCAACATGGCAGCCTTTTCCTCAGAATACCAAAGATTGTCTCTGGCAAAGACTAGAGTATAAATGCAGACTCAAAACTGGTTGTGATTACTGCTAGGGCACGTCAGTAGGAAGGAGAAAGTCATCTTAATTTGGTCTAGCGTAATGTGAATATCTTTAAGTTCATCATTCCCAATATAGTTAAATACAGCCCTAATTGCAAGTTGCTTATTGTCTCCAATACAGTGAATATTTTGACATATGTGGCCTGAAAGCTAAATGGCTTTCCTAAAAACTGTGTTATTGGAAGTCGTTGGAATCTGTATTGAACCCCTTTCTATTACCTGATGGGGAAGAAACTCAATATCCACTCTTTAAGTTGTCATGGATGGATCCTTGGGGAACATAGAAACTCAAGTGTTCCTGTATTGTGAATATTGCTGGTGTCTCTCTGAAGACTCTTCATTCTGCTCTAGGAACTGATGGTGATTCAGAGCATTGGAAAGATGATCATAAACAAATAGTTGAAAGTGCTTATGAGGTGATCAAGTTGAAGGGCTTCACTTCCTGGATCATTGGCTTGTCTGTGGAAGACCTGACAGAAAGCCATGAAGAATTTTAGGAGAGTGCATCCAATTTCCACCATGATTAAGGGCCTATATGGCATTAATGAACATGTTTTCCTTAGTGCTCCGTTATCTTGGGGCAGAATGGCATTTTAGATGTGGTGAAGGTTAGAGTGTAGACACTCTTTGGGGGTTACAGAAAGAGCTACAGTTTTAAAGCCTTCTAATATGCTTCCATTTTACTATCTAGAAAACATGATAGTGATTAAGGGATTATATGTATGATACACATTTCAAATGGGTCAAATCCTTCCTCTGATTAATCCAATAGAAAGCAGAAATATAAAACCTATGAACATACTCTAGCCTCCTCCTAAAATTAGATATGGGAAATAGTACAGTGACTCCTATTTGTTAAATAAACCCTGTTGTATGCATAGTGATGCTGGGTATGACTTCTCTTGTACGACTTCTCTTGTACCAAAGTCATGAAGTGCTTGTTGTCAAAGCAAAGTCAGCTCCCCACAGGTATGTAACTACCTGTTTTGTAGGTGCTACCAGTTCCCAGTTCCCTTAGATCTAAAAGTCAGTTTTTGGTTCCTGAATACACAACATCATACAGTAGTAATACTCTGCTAATGCATTATCTTTGGGGGCTCCCTCCCCATTAGGGTTCTACAGTATGGCCCCATGCATCACTTTTCTGGAGGTCCCAGTTTTGTCTAATTAATATATATATATATATACACACACACACACACACACACACATATATATATATAGTTGTAAAATTCAATTATATAAAAAGGATCTATTTATGTACAACAATCCAACCAATTCCTCAAGTGTCATACTAACCCAAATATTGAATAAACAATAAATAACTGAAAAAAATAAAAGAAACCTTCAAAGTCATCTAGTCTGATCCTATCATCTTATAAAGGAATGATATCCCACTGTGCAATTAACTAACTTCTCCAAGATCGCACTGATAATAAATGACAGAGCCAAGATTCAAACTGAATTCTTGACTTCAAAACCAAGTACTTTTCTTTGAAACAGACTCTGCCTAGTGTTTGCTGTATGACACTGTTTCTGGATATTTAAACAATTTATTGAAAGTAATGCTTAGACCTCTCAATAGTGATCTCTACTTCTATATCCAGTTCAATCCTATTGATTTCTCTTCAAGTCATGTGGGCTATGCTAGTCTGGTATACAACCCCTGGGAGGGAGGAGGGAAAACTCTTGTTTTGAATAATCATTAAACCATGAACTATAACTGGAACTATGACTAATGACTTCTGATTACTGTTTGTTAATAAGTAACTATCCCTATGGAATCACATTAAACTAGATAATAATAATTAGAACTAGTCAGGGATAAAATCATTGATTTAAGATGGACAGGAGTCTACTAAAATAGGGTATAGGTCAAATTATTTCTCATAGGGGATGTCCATCAAATAAGAATGGCTGCATAAGCAGTTGTATATGACTGTAATGGAATACTATTGTGCTATATAAGAAATGATGAGCAGGATTACTTCAGAAAAATCTGTAAAGATTGATGCAGAGTAAAGTGGGCAGAACCAAGAGACCAGAGAACACAGTAACAGCAATGTTTCACAATGACAAATTGTGAAAGACTACTCTTAATAATATAATCATCCAAGACAATAAGAATGGTCGCAAAAAATGAAAAATGAAGGACTCATGATGAAAAATGCCATCTGCCTCAAGAGAAAAAATTGACAGACTGAATAAAAACTGAAAGATACTACTTCTCATTGTTTCTTTGCTTTTTTTGTTTTGTTTGAGTTTGCTTCCACAAAAGGATTTCCAATAAACAAATATATTTCTTAAGATTGAATGTGTATAACTTATATCAGATTGCTTGCCATTCTCAAGGAAGGGGGAAGGCAGAAAGAGAGGGAGAGAATTTAGAACAAAACAAATTTTTAATGAATGTTAAAATTTGTTTTTGCATGTAATTGAGGGGAAGATAAAATATGAAAATAAAATTTTTGATTAAAAAATTTTTTTCAAAAATATAGAGAAATGAAGCTAGAGTAAGGAGACCTGGATTAGAATCCTGACACTCCCACTTAAATAGCTATTTTGCTTTAATTAGGCATAATCACTTTGGGCCTCAGGTCCTTTATCCATAAAATGAGGTCCTTAAACTGAATGGCCTAGAAGATTGCTCCTGCTCCAAATCAATGTGATCAATGTAAAATCTATTTAGAACTAAAAAAATTCTAAATTAAATCAACATATGATTTAATAAGATGAGATTTCAATTTAAAGATGAGGATATGGGAGGGTAGCAAAAAAAATACTTTGAAAACATGATTCAGAAAGTAATAATAGGAGTTTACACTTAAAAGTTTGTAAAATATACTAAAAAAGAAATGAGCAACAAGAAAAAAACTCATATGCTTTTACTCATACATTGTAAAAACTTAACTGAAGAGCACCCAAAAACATTTAACATGAACACCAAATAATATCACAAAAATTAAAGTGATTATATTTTCACAGACAAGAAAAAACTGATTGTGAACGTGAGTGTACAATTAAACCATCAACTGTTAAAGCAAAGATCAAAATAAACACTGAAATAGAAGAACAAAAATCAGATGTGATCTATTTATATAGTATGTTTAAAAGAATCTAAAGATGCTGGAAAAAAGGAGAAATAAAAACATGAGTACAAAAAAGTAATAATAAAAATACCTAGCATTTATATATTTTTCGAGTTTGCAAAGTGCTTTCATAACAAATATTATTTCAATTAATCCTAACAATAACCCTGGAGTGTAGGTGCTGTTGTTATGTATGTTTTACAGATGAGGAAACTGAGGCTAAGTTGCTTAGGATCACCAAACTAATTAGTGTCTGAGGCCCAAATTTGAACTTGTCTTCTTGAATTCAGGTCCAGAATTAAATCCACAGTGCCACCTAGCTAGCCAATGCCAGTCAACTGCCACAATGCCACAAAAAGCAAAATATTCTAGAAACTACCTTAGCCAGTAAACATAATAACAATATAACATTTAAATATAAATTCAATTGGAAGATCTTCTGGGAAAATATGGTGAAGATTGTAATCAGAATCTCATAAACAGTAAGAATTTTTTAAAAGGCAAAAGAAAAAACAAGTTGACAAAGAGCTAGTCAAAAGATCTAAGTAAGCAAGAATCTTCTAAAGATTTACTGAAATTAGACAAATATGCAAAATTATGTATAAATATTTCTACAGTAAACTCATTTCTCTTTCAAAAATGATAGATGACCCATATTTAAACACTAAAGTCACAAATGATTCATACAAAGAAATAGAAATAACATTAAAGAAAGCAAAGAAGAAATGAGTTTTACTATACCAAGTATACACACAGAAAAACATTGATCAGAGAAGCAAATACAATTCATGGGCACCTGGGGTCAATCTAAGAAAGAGATGTGTAATTAGGATATGATCCCCAGAACTCTATATCCCAACATCCCACTTTCATTCTCACATTACATACTTATGTTTTGGAGATAAAAGTTTGTGTGTGACCCCCATGTCTCTCTTGCTCTTCCTGTGATAACAGCGGCAGAAGATGGCTTTATGCCAGCCAAGAGAATCTACACATGTGGGTTTACTTTTTCGTTCGATAATATTATATATTATCTGCAATAAATAATATAAAGTTAGGCTTCAACTTCTATTTCTTTTAGTTTATTTTCTTTCTACTTCAAGTGATTATTAATAAATGTTATATAATATAATACTTGGAGTTATTGATATTATAAATCTTGCATTGTGGTGACCAGAAGTCTGGAATTTGGAACCCTTAATTCTCTCTAAGTGAATGGATTGAAATCACGTTTCCCCTGCCATGGATTTTAGCCTTTCCCCTCTGGGAAGTAATGGCATCTATGCCTGTTCGCTCTGCTTCCTGCTGTATCCCACCCCTGCCCATCTACCTGCACTAGCATTCCTCACTGCTGCCCCTGAGCACTGTGGATTCCCCCTTCATGGAAGTGGAGAAGTTAAGTATCTGGCCCCCCCTACTGGCCCAGCTACACCACCACCACCCCCATGTGGGTCTCTGAAACAGCTTTTTAGACTAGCAGCAGCTCAGTAGCACAGCATAGACACAGGGTAAGCAGGAAATCCTGGATCCCTTTCATGCTGCCTACCCTCCACACACACACTTAGTCCAACCCCCATTATGCTCCCAAATCAATTTTAAACTAACCCAGGGGAGTTTCCATGCTCCTAGTTGTGGGGGGGTAGGGGCTGAGGTGTCACTTGGCCCCTGGCATTTTTACCCCTGGGGGGAAGGAAAGGAAGAATACTCTTCCAAACCTCTAAACTCCTAGCCAGTATATACTAGGCTAGCTCCACCTAAAGACAGGAAGTTGACTTGCAACCAACTTAATAAGTAGAATTGCATGCATAGCCCACTCTATGAAAGAGCAGTGCATTACCAAAGTTTTAGGATGGCATTGCTTACTGCTGTCCCTGGGTGCACTTGTCCTTGCTGTTAGCTTAAGTATTCTCCAGATTCAGAGGGGAGATTCATCTTCCTACACCCCCTTGCCATTTTGGCCTGCCCACATCCAATATGGAGTTTGTTCACACTATGATCAGTGCTAGTATAGGGAACCCCAGAAGTGAGACCAAAGGAATCTAAATGGATAATACTGGGGAGGGGAAAGAACTTTAAAGAGTCTGGAAATGAATTTTCAGACTCCACTGATTTATTAAAATTAACTGTTTTAGTTTGTTCCCCTCCAAATACTGAAGAAGTCTCTATAATGTAGCCATTGGAATTGGGAAAAAGGACTCTTGAATTCATTGCTGACATCCTGTCACATATATTGTATTTGCTGATTGTTTGCTTTATGATTTAATTTGTTTTTTTAAGTTCATATATTGATCTAATATAATATATTCTATTGCACTATGTCATTTTAAGTTACTGTGTTTGGGCTATTAACTATATGTTCTGTTACACTGTTTTTATTTGTGACTTCCTACTATCTTTATTTGTACAGTCCTATACCTGGACTAGAGATTTATACCATTGTAAAATCCCATAGTCTAGTTGGGCAAAACCTTTCCATGGCTTGGCCATAAATCCGTATGGATATTGGATTTGTCACCAGATCCATTGAGATCACATTTGCCTATACAGCCTTTTGTGCCTTTTTGTCTTTGTTAATTGTCACATAGATGATGATGGATGGACTCCATCAAACTGGTTACAACCTATATACAACCTTTGTAGAATTTAATGACCTAAAATTTTAAATTGATTTTACAGGGTCTTCTTAAGTGCTTTTTCAGGTTATCTAGGAGCACCACTACCTCCGACTGATCATTTGCCTACCTTTGAGTTGTTTGTAATAAGAGGTCCATTCAGTAGTAGAAGTGAAGTGCAATAGCATTATTGTATTCCCCACGTCTGCATTTATAAAAATGTAATGGATGGGACATATAAAGACATGCCTTTTATGGTTGTTACAGTCTCATAGGGAAGGTGGGAAGGTTTTCCTAGGGAATGTGATAACCTGTGGATGGCTCATAGGAGGGAGTATTTCCCATGGAGCCTAGTGGCTTCCGAATTGTTTTTACATTTGTAATTCTTCAGCTTACTCTACCCTTCCACCAGAATGATCTAGATTCTTGGTGACATTTTAGACCCAAAAGTTTTCCATCAGCAATACGGAGGTTTTTCTGGGTTCTCTTGCCACATTTTGGAATGATGGCGGTAATGGACTTTGTTAGAAATAACTTTGCCAAGGTTGAAAGATTGACTAGATCTGGAGTACTTGTTACAAGTATCCATGAGCTTCAATCACTATGGAAGACTCATGTGAATTCTAAATATAGTGGGTTTGTTTGCTATTGTCATTAAATAGGCTCTTGTGATGTGAGAGATTTTGGTACTTCTTAAATGTACATTATCTGCTGTCCTAGTGTTTTATACAGCTGTTACTTGGTGAAAATCATTTGCACTCACTCTGTGGATCATGACCAAATTTAAAAGGAAAATGGATCTCATTTATGGATGAAAAAACTTTGTGTTGTCCCTCTGCTATGCCAACACAGTGTTTCATGGAACGTGAACTATATTTGTTATTTTTTTAATTCTATTGTATGTGCAATGGAGTATTTGAGTTTTCTTTTCTCTCTCATTTTTTGTACTTAAAGTACATGTTACCAATATTAATGGTTTTTTGACTTTGCACTAATACAAATTTATAATATCCATTAGAAGTAGTCTCTCGGTAACCAGGGATGATGATTGTCTTTGTGCGCTTTCATCTGTGATGTAGATGAGTGTACACAAAAACACTTGTGCATGAAGGAGATTTAAGTGGAAAAGTCAATGCACAGAGACAGTCCCACTCTCTCGGCATTGGAAGCCTGGGTCCATTGGCATGAAAAGTCGTTACACCTGGAGACTTCCTCAGCTGCATTGGATGGCCGTGTTGTCTTTTGTGCTCCAACACACCCTAAGCACTCCACAGTGCTTTGCTGCGTCGCCCTCTCAGCCATTGAACCTTCTTATTGGTTTCTTCCTTCTGTTCCACCGAAGCAGTCTTCACATGCTGGGTGAGCAAAGCCTTAGTTCACCAGGGGTCCACGACGACCCGATGGCTACCCTCACAAAGTTTAGCTGGCCTGTCGAAGCCGTTGCCCGGGGTGTGGCCGCTGCCGCATGCTAGCAGCTACAATATATACAATATCCATTAGCCCTAATATTAATGCATACCTAAAAGCTTTAGACAATGGAAACCTGCCTTTGATTGTTAAATATCATGGGACTTTGATTAATAATTGTGTCTGATTCCAAGAGAAGGGAAGCACAAGGTCAAGGAGACCAACCAATCCCAGCAGGATTGATGAGAATCTGCATCAAGACAGAGGACTTGTTTTGGGGTTCAATGAAATGGCCGTTTGAAAACATCAGATACAGGATTTTCCCATACCAGATTCAGACAAAGTACCTCAGTTTAGCTCCCATTTTGGCTCCCCTATACCAAAGAGTGAAGATAAAAATCAGACCAGGGAATATTTCCCATTTACTGCAAAAATTTAGTCCCTTTTCTGACTTTCATAGTGAGACAATTTTCTGTAGTCCTGGCTGCTAACCAGGGTTAAGAGAATCAGATAATTTTTTAGGATATATTTTCTAGCCTCTTCCTCAGGCCAGAAGGTTAGCAGTGCTGTCCTTCAAAAAGGCTTCTCAGACACCAAGGGCAGAGGTGGGTGGGTGGGGTAGTAATTAAATCCCACTGCAGCTTCTAGTGAGAAGAAAACTCAATGCCCTGTACCAGGTACCTGTACACAGGGTTGTGACTACAGCTCCCACATATCCCCTACTTGTTGCTTCATCATTTGCTCACTGACACAGAGCTTGAGGTAACAATAAAGTAAAAAATAATAAAATGTAAAATGTTATAGGTGATGTCTTGTAACTCAAACATAAACTGAATCTAAGTGAGGCAGAGTGGTAATGAGGGGGATCTAGAATAGTTTACTTGTCAAAACAATAGATTGAGGGATGAATTTATGACCAAACAAGAGAGAGCATTATGGGATTAAAAAAATGGATAACTTTGATGACATCAAATTTAAAAGTTTTTATATGAAACCAATGTAGCCAAGATTAGAATCGGGAAACTGGGGGAAATTTTAAAAGAAGAATATCTGTTAAAGACCTCATTTCTCAAAGATACAGAGAACTGGGTCAAATTTATGAGAATACAAGTTACTTCCCAACTGATAAAAAGTCAAAGGACATGAACAGGAGTTTTCAGAAGAAGAAAAAAAATCAAACCTATTTATAATCTTTATTTTTAAAAATACTCTAGAAATCATTATTGATTAAGAAATAATCATCAAAACAGCTCTGAAGTACCACTTCACATGTATCAGATTGGCTAATATGACAGAAAAGGAAAAAGGGAAATGCTGGAAGGGGTGTGGAAAAATAGGTACACTAATACACTGGACTTTTCCACTTAAATCTCCTTCATGCACAAGTGTTTTTGTGCACACTCATCTATATCACAGATGAAAGCTCACAAAGACAATCATCATCCCTGGTTACCGAGAGACTACTTCTAATGGATATTATAAATTTGTATTAGTGCAAAGTCAAAAAACCATTAATATTGGTAACATGTACTTTAAGTACAAAAAATGAGAGAGAAAAGAAAACTCAAATACTCCATTGCACATACAATAGAATTAAACTATCCACAAGGGGCAATAAATCTATGCATACCCTTTAACCCTGCAAAAGCACTACTAGATCTTTACCCTAAAAATTCCAAAGAAAAAGAGAAAGAGCCTATATTTTGTACGAAAATATTTATAGCAACTCTTTTTTGTGGTAGCAAAGAATCGGATGTTATGGGGAGATACCCACTGGATTCGGAATAACTGAAGAAGTTGTGGTATATGCTTGTTATAAAATATTATGCTGCTATAAGAAATGACAAGGAGGTTGGTTTCAGGAATAAAAAGATAATCAACAATGAAAGACTAAGCTACTTTAATCAAGACAATGATCTACCACAATTTCAGAGAACCTATGGTGAAAAATGCTATCCATCTCCAGAGAGAAAACTGATGAACTCTGAGAGTATGGAATGAAGCATATTTTTTTCACTTTTTTTCTTGGCAACATGTCTAATATACATATGTTTTACAAGACTTCACATGTATAATAAGTATCATTTTGCTTGCCTTCTTGATGGTGGAGGGAGAGAATTTAAAACTCAAAATATAAAAAAAATTATTAAAAAGATGATTTCAGAAAATCCTGGCCATTAAGCACTGATGAAGAATGAAGCAAAAACAGGAAAAGTTTATACAAGGTCATTTTAAAGAAAAACAACTTCAAAAGACACAAAAACTGTGGATTGGTCTAACTAACTTGAAAATCAATTTAGAACTAGTCCAGTAAAACTGTCAAATTGTTTATACTAGAAATCCCCAAGGAAGTCAATAATAAAAAGAAACCGACAACCCACTTATTTTTATTTTTTTTAAAGCCCTTGCCTTTCGCCTTAGAATCAATACTATATATTGCTTCCAAGGCAGAAGAGTGGTAAGGACTAGACCATGGGGGTAAGGACTAGACCAAGTAACTTGCCCAGGGTCACACAGCTAGGAAGTGTCTGAAGTCAAATTTGAACCTAGGACCTCCCATCTCTAGGCTTAGCTCTCAATCCACTGAGCTACCCAGCTGTCCCAAATTCACTTTCTCTCAAAGTTGCAATATTCCTGGTTAATGTTCTCCTGATTCTCCTTGCTTCATTTTGCATCAGTCCCATTAAGACTTCCCAAGTTTTCCTAAAACTATCTCCTCCATCATTTCTTATACAATAGTTGTCCATCACAATGATATACTTCATACTTTCGATATATATTAACAACTTGTTTAGCCATTCTCCAATTTATTTGGGGGAGTGTACTTTGGGGTTTGAGTATTTGTTGGGAAATACAAAAGGACCTCATTTTACTCTGTCAATACATTTCAAAGCCCTTTGTATAAGTTGAAAATTTCTCATAATAGCAAATCCCATCATTTAATAAGTATTTCTTTATACAAACATAACAGGGCACTTTATGAGATTTCTTGGGCTTAACATAGATACCAACATCATTATTCTTGTATTTAGGGGTCATTATTAATATTTAAATAGCATTAATGAAACAAAAGAGAAGCACTGTTCTGAGACAGACACAACTTGTTATAAATGAGAACTTCAGACAAATATTGATACAAGAACTAATGTTTGGTGCAAAACAATGTAAGAGCTCACACTAATGCTTCTGAGAATCAGAATGAGGGTGATTAGGAAAATTGGTGAGACATACTACACCACTTGGAAAATGGTGTGGATTTAGTGGGTAAATAAAATGTTTTATGTATTTTCCTGCCTTTGTTTCTTTTTCTTTTTCTCTCTGTTTCTAAGTATTTTCCACTCAAGTTCTATTCTAGTATCTCTTCCTATCTTGTAGGTGGATCCTTATTTCTCTAAAGTTACGTTAACCAATACGAGGCTGGAAAGCTGTGAGTACAGGATACCAAATGAAGCCTTTATCTATTTTCTAAAAAGGAACAGCCTTTAATAAGTTCAGTGAAATTTAACACCAGAAATATGACCACTAGGTAAGTTGTTGGGTTATTTGGTTGTTTTTTTGTGGGGGAGGGGGAGTTGGGTTTTTTGTTATTGTTACTTCAGACCAATGAGGACTGAGGTAAGGAAAGGAAATTTGCTTCAACTAAAAGTACCAACTCTGATGAAAATAAATAACATCTTAAGCATTACATCTAAGTAACCATAATTCTATCTCTTTCTCTGTCTTTGTTACCCTTTTTTCTTAGGTATTTACCCTCCTCCCTCTACTCTGTTCCTTTTCCCTTCTACTTATCTCTCACTAACAGGTCATATTACAAAATTATGGCCTTTTAATTTTTTTTTTTGTATTTGTAACCCTTGTACAAAAGCTTTACAATATGATGGTCCAGGTACACGTTAGGGATCTCTCATCTTTTCAAGACTTTGCCACAAAGAAATGTAAGGATAATTTTAGTGTTTTGACTTAAAATCTAAAATTTGGTCACCAGGGATGATTCCCAAATAATAAAATACCCAAGTCAGATGAGAATTATGGAGATTTTAATTAATATAGAGAGAAGGAATTAAGGAAGAGAGAGAGAGAGACAGAGACAGAGAGAGAAAGAGAGAGAGAGAGAGAGAGAGAGAGAGAGAGAGAGAGAGAGAGAGAGAGAGAGAGAGAGAGAGAGAGAGAGAGAGAATTTCTAAATTTCTAATAAATTTTCAACATCTATCCAAGTGGGGTCAAAAGTTCTGAATATGTTCTCCAGTCTTTTTATAATTAATATTGGTTCTTCCTCAAATGATGGAAAATCTTCAGGGTAAAAGGTGTATGGTGTCTTACAGATACCAAGTTCCCATTTTTATTAAAAGTGGGTATTTCCCTTAAAGGAAATAAACTATCTGAATTATTTGGTAGTCCTATTTCTGTTTCTAGGCTTCTTGATCCATTCTCAATGGGGTAGGTATGAGAAGTATGAGAGTGTAGGTTTTCTGGCATCTTTCTGCAACAGTTCATTCTCTGGATTTAGGAGTTAGCAAGCTTCTTCCTTGAAGATCTTTTCTCGAACAAAAAATTTTAGCATCTTGGATTTTCATTAAATTCACAGATACAACCTAAAAATGGCATTATCTTGAGTGATCCAGCATTAACTACTAATCCTCTTTTAAAAGTACATTCAGATTCATCAAGATAAAAATATAAAGTGATTTTATTTACAAATCAAAAAACACATATGAGAACTAGTCAAAATTCATATCCCTTCCTCTACCCACTCTTCAAATAGAAACCTGTACAATCTCCAATGGCAAAGTACTCCTTTATATCAGTACTTTTCCCCAGGGTTCCTTTGACAATGCTATGTTTCACTTTCCCCAGCAGTACTCTGAATATATCACTGATTACTACTCTATATATACCAGTTTCCTAAAGCCCAGCTCCCTTGATAATTTCAGAAGTTCTACCCATCTCCAGCAGATGTCATCACCTTTACAGACTATTTGGATTACTAAGCAGATGACTTGAAAGTTCACTCTCACTAAAAAGTTAACAATTCCTAACACACATAACAACTAAATGCCTCCATTCTTTAGAAAGCTGCTTTACATAACACAAGTCTCATACTTTCCAATCATCCTTACCCCAAAAGGCTCAGACTGCATATTTCCTTCTTACAGTTTTCAAACAAGTCTCTAGTTCAATCTCATACTTGGTTGTAGCAGTTCACTATTACTTGAGAGTCTTTTCTCATTCAACATGCAGGCAAAAGCCCTCTCTCTACAGATATTTCTGTATCATATCTTCCTCCAAGATAGCTATATCTGATCATTCTAATTGCTACAGGACCGCTTCATGAAAAAGCTCAAAAACAGAGATGGTTCCCAGGCCAACTCTGAAAGAGATCTGTAATCCAGATTATATATTTAAAGAATTTTGTTCACCAGTATTAAATTTAAAACTATATAAACAGAATACTTTATAATTGTTTCTCAAAAAACAAATCTACCCACCCTAACTTGATCACTTTTAAGTTTAAAAAAAATAGTCCTTATTTTTTCCCTGTAGGATAAGGAAAGTTTACTATATCAGGGCCTATCTTCAAGTAATAAAAGGACACTGAAACAAGATCCTAAATCATCAAGGTCATTACCACATGGAAAATAAAATGTTGCTTTAAAACAGAAAACTGTTAATGAAAATTAGCTCTCTCTCCCTTTTACCTTTCCCAACCAAGAAAAAAACAAAATGTGTGTAACAAACAAATTATCTGATTAGCCATGTACCAAAAATAAGGGGGATGGGGGCCTAAATCTATATTCTGAGCCTACTGACCACTGCAGAACACTTGGTTTTGTTTTGTTTTGTTTTGTTTTGTTTTGTTTTTAAGGAAAAATATGCCCTTTAACCCTATTAGTATACTCTGATACACCCTTTTTATTTGACCAGTTTTGCTGCTTCTCCATTTTGCTATTTTTACATTGTTGCGATCACTAATGTATATTGTTCTTCTAATTATTAAATCATTCAAGAAGACTTCATTTGTCCCTTATTTCTTTATATTAGTTATTCCTTATAGTATAGTAATATTCTATTACCTTCATATAATTTGTTCAGCTATCCCCCTGCTGTTGAACATCTATTTTGTAACAGATGAAAATTAAATTAGATTAGATTAAATTAAATTAAATCAGATGAAAATTAAATTAGAGATCTGACAAATCAAAGGATGAATTTTTTAAAATCAAATTAATTAATAAGACAAGAAGCTGGTACCTTGAAAAAATAAATAAAATAGACAAAGTACTGGTCAATCTAATTTTTTAAAAAAGGAAAGAAAACCAAATTAACAGTATCAAAGATGAAAAGGGAGACCTCAGTTCTAATGAAGAGGAAATTAAGGCAATCATTAAAAACTATTTTACCCAATTATATGGCAACATAAGATTGTGGCATAGAGGCAGCAAAAGTTCAGACCTCTGAAAACCCTTCCTTACCAATTATGAACTAAATGCTCCTAGGGGACTAAAAATCAAACCTAACAACAAGACAGAGCAAAAGAACCCTCCTGCTGGACTCAATTCAAAAGGTATGCCCCCTCAAAAGCTGGAATTCAAGAACACTTCAGTTTAAGGGAAAGGAAGAAGGAAGGTCCCAGGACCCCTCCCCCACCTAGAGCGCTAAGCCTCCAGTGGCAGCAGGAACCTCTGGGTGGGCAAAGGTACTGGTCTGGAGGGAGTACCTTGCTGGCAGGGCTGTGCCAGGCTCAGAGTGTCAAAAACAGGAAATGGGGAAGGAGCTAGAGAGGGAGTGCAGAGCGGGCAGCCTGTCACAATGGTGGAGACCCTCCATATTGCTCCAGTCTTCCAAGAGGTTTTGGCCTCAGGGCACATTCAGTCCAACCCAGCTGAACTTAATCCCATCAAAAGGCTTCAGAGGTCAGGGAAGCTCAAGCTCCAACACACCTCTCCCATAGACTGCACTGAGAGATCTCCTGACAAAGCTCCAAGAGGAGAGACTGATAGAAAACCCCAAAACCAAAAAAACGAGAGGAGCAAGAGCACAGACAACTGCAAGGAGCAAATAAGGGGTAAATATGAGCAAACAACAGAAAAAGAAAAAAATTAAAATCGACATCTTCTGTACAGGCAATGAACAAAGAGCAAACAGAATAGAGAGGGAGGAGGAACATCAAGCAATAAAACAGAAATCCCAGCAAATTGGATACAGGCTTTGGAAGAACTCAAAATGCAATTCAAAACACAATTAAGAGAGGCTGAAGACAATTGGGAAAAGAAATTTAAAAACTAAGATAAGTCATCTGAAAACAGAAAATAGTGTCCTGAAAGCCAAAAACCAATTATATGGCAACAAATATGGCAAGCCAGATGATATGGTTGATTACTTACAAAAAATATAAATTGCCAAGATTAACAGAAGAAATAGAATACTTAAATAACCCCATATCAAAAAAAAAAAAAGAAATTGAACAAGCCATCAAAGAACTCCCTAAGAAAAAATCCTCAGGACCAGATGGATTCACAAGTGAATTCTATCAAACATTCAGAGAACAACTAATCCCACCAATACTATACAAACTATTTGACAGAATAAGTAAAGAAGGTGTTCTACCAAATTCCTTTTATGACACAAATATGGTACTGATTCCAAAGACAGGTAGATCAAAAACAGAGAAATAAAACTACAGACGAATCTTCTTAATGAACATAGAAGCAAAAATATTAAATACTAGAAAAAAGACACCAGCAAGTGATCATGAGGGTTATTCATTATGATCGGGTGGGATTTATCAAGAACAGTTCAAAATTAGGAAAACCATATCGGCAAGCAAACCAACAAAAATCACATGATTATCTCAACAGATGCAGAAAAAGTCTTTGACAAAATACAACACTCATTCCTATTGAAAACATTAGAAAGTATAGGAATAGATGGGCTTTTCCTAAAAATAATAAATTGTGTGTGTGTGTGTGTGTGTGTGTGTGTGTGTGTGTGTGTGTGTAAACCATCAGCAAGCATCATCTGCAATGGGGATAAATTAGAAGCATTCCCAATAAGATTAAAATGAGGATGCCTGTTATCACCGCTATTATTTAACATTGTACTAGAAACACTAGCAGTAGCAATTAGAAAAGAAAGAGGAATTGAAGGTATTAAAATAGGCAATGAAGAGACCAAGCTATCACTCTTTGCAGATAATATGATGGTCTACTTAAAGAATCCTAGAGAATCAACTAAAAAGCTAGTGGAAATAATCAACAACAACTTCAGAAAAGTTGCAGGATACAATATAAACCCACATAAATTATCATCATTTCTATAGATTTCCAACACATCCAGGCAGCAGGAGTTAGAAAGAGAAATTCCATTTAAAATCACCCTAGACAATATAAAATACTTGGGAATCTATTTGCCAAGACAAATACAGGAAGTATACGAACACAACTACAAAACACTTTCCAAACAACTAAAACTAGATCTAAACAATTGGAAAAATATTAATTGCTCATGGGTAGGATGAGCTAACATAATAAAAATTACCATCCTACCAAAACCAATTTACTTATTTAGTGCCAAACTTGTCAAACTACCAAGAAACATTTTTACCGAATTAAAAAAAAACTATAACAAAATTCATTTGGAAAAACAAAAGATCAAGAATATAAAGGGAAATAATGAAAGAAAATGTGAAGGAAGGTGGCCTAGAAGTACCAGACTTTAAAGTGTACTATAAAGCAATGGTCATCAAAAAATATGGTACTGGCTAAGAGACAGAAGGGAGGATCAGTGGCATAGACTTGGGATAAGTGACTTCAGTAAGACAGTCTATGATAAACCCAAAGATCTCAACTTTTGCAACAAAAATCTACAATTTGACAAAAACTGCTGGGAAAATTGGAAAACAGTATGGGAGAGCTTAGGTCTAGATCAACATCTCACACCCTACACTAAGATAAATTCAGAATGGGTGAATGGCTCGAATATAAAGAAGGAAACTATAAATAAATTAGAAGAATACAGAATAGTATACTTGTCAGATCTTGGGTAAAGGAAAGATTTTAAGACCAAGCAAGAGTTAGAAAAAAATCACAAAAAGTAAAATAAATAATTTTGATTACATTAAATTAAAAAGGTTTTGTACAAACAAAACCAATGAAACCAAAATGAGAAGAGAAGCAACAAATTGGGAAAAAATCTTTATAACAAAAAACTCTGACTAAGGTCTAATTACACAAATTTATAAGAGCTAAATGAATTGTACAAAAAAACAAGCCATTCTCTAATTGACAAACGGTCAAGAGACGTGAATAGACATATTTCAGATAAAGAAATCAAACCTATCAAACACATGAAGAAATGTTCTAAACCTCTTATAATTAGAGAAATGCAAATCAAAACTCTGAGGTAACACCTTGAATCTAGAAGATGAGATAACATGACAGCAAAGGAAAGTAATAAATGTTGGAGGGGATATGGCAAAATTGGAACATTAATGCATTACTGGTAGAGTTATGAATTCATCCATGCATTCTGTATGGCAATTTGCTCAAAGGGCACTAAAAGACTGTCTGCCCTTTGATCCAGCCATACCACTGCTTAGCTTGTACCCCAAAGAAATCATAGGGAAAAAGACTTGCATAAAAATATTTATAGCTGTGCTCTTTGTGGTGGCAAAAAATTGTCAAATGAGGAGATGCCCTTCCATTGGCTGAACAAATTGTGGTATCTATTGGTAATGGAATACTACTGTGCTAAAAGGAATAATGAAATCGAGGAATTCTATGTAAACTAGAATGACCTCCAGGAATTTATGCAGAGTAAAGGATCAGAACCAGGAGAACATTATACACAGAGACTGATACACTGTGGAACAATTGAATGCAATGGACTTCTCTACTAGCAATAATGCAATGATCTGGGACAATTCTGAGGGACTTATGAGAAAGAATGCTCTCCACATTCAGAGGAAGAACTGGGGGAATAGAGACAGAGAAGAAAAACAACTGCTTGCTCAAATGGATTGGTAGGGCTATGACTGGGGATGTAGACCCTAAATGATCACTCTAGTGCAATTATCAATAATATATCATATAATAATCAATGACACAAGTAAAACCCAGTGGAATCGCACATTGGCTTGGGGGGCAGGAAGACATGAATCATGTAACCATGGGAAAATGTTCTAAATTAATTAATTAAATATAAGTTTTCAGCTAAAAAAATAAATTAATTAAAGTACTAAAGTTAATACCCAGACGTTTTAAAGTGCAAGCATAAGCTTTGATACAAATATACAAATAGTGTTGTGCATTTCTCATTTGCTCTGCTGTCACATATTAGATAAATTTTTTTAATACATCTGAAAAATATTTCTCAAAACTAAGAAACTTAATAAAACATCAGACCCACTAAAGTGTAGCTTATATACTAAAAAAAGTCTATAAAAGAAATGTTTATTTTTCATATAAAACCATTAGTTGTATGCTGGGTATTAAAAATATAACAGAATTCCTAAATAGCCAGTTTGCCTGAAGGAATATCATTATAAAAAAGCCTATAAAATGTATGTATAGTTAACCCAAAATGAAAAGTATTTTAAATATATTATTAATAATAAAATATGAAGCACATATAATAGAAAATTTGTTTTGAAATCCCAAAATCTGCATTCTTTAAAATCATTTTATCTAAATTAAACAAACAGTACTTGGATAAGTCTAGCTTGTACACACAGAAGGATTTCAATATTTTAATTTTATTCCATGGCAAAGTAAAAAATCATCTAGTAAGTCTTCATCTGGTATATAACAAAGTAGTGAAGATTATGGAGATGTTTTCCTGATTCTGAGCCCAGTGCTCTATACATTGCATCACCTAGCTGCCCTAAAGCTACTTGAAAGCTACTTGACAAATGTTTAACCTTAGTTTAGTCACCCACTAGCCAAGAAAAGTCAAACTAAGTAGCAGGAGTCCTGGAAAGAATGAACCCCTGAATGAATTAAATCATATCTATATCTAAACTGTCACCTGCTAACAACCAACTTCTTTTTTTCCTGGATCCTATTACTGCAGAGTTGGAAGGAACTTCAGAGACCAACTAGCACAACACTCATCTAAAAAGGATGAATACTGAATACCTTTTACAAGATTTACAATAAAAGAGAACTCACTAAATGGTAATACTTTACATCTTTTTTATTTTTATTTTTTTAAACCCTTACCTTCAGTCTTAGAACCAATACTAAATATTGGTTCTAAGACAGAAGAGCAGTAAGGACTTGGCAATGGGGGTTAAGTTACTTGCCCAGGGTCACACACCTAGGAAGTGTCTGGGGCCACGATTGAACCCAGGACCTCCTGTCTCTAGGCCTGGCTCTCAATCCACTAAGCCACCTGCCCCCAAACCCTTTACATCTTCAAGGAAGACTTTTTGTCACCACTCAAATAGTTGTTTTTAACTTTCAGCAGTCAGAGTGTACAGAGCACTGCTATAAATATTTTTTAATATAGACGTCCGTTCTCAAGTTGCTGAGAGTGACCATTTCGCAAAAAGTTAACCCAAGAATTTGAGGACCATTCCAGTCTAGGGAGAGTATCCCTCGAACTTGTTCCCAAGGGCAAGGTTGTTTCGCTCGCTCGCGAAGCTCCACCTATTAGGAAAGTTTCTTTATACTAAGTGGAAAATCTTTATCCTTAGAATTCCCATCCCTTGGTCCTAGTTCTATTCTTCACAGAAAAGCAGATTAAGTCACATCTCTCCTATACATGACAACTCTTCAAATATCTAAAAGCAAATAGTGATCATATACCTCTGCCCCCAACACTCTAAACCTAAGTATCACAATTCTTTCAATTAACTCCCTGCTTGATAGTCTCCTGATTAAAGGAGTCTTGTAACATAATCAAACATATGGTTTAAGAAGAAGATCAATTTGACAGATAAGTGGAGGATAGACTTGACTGGAGAGACTTACAGTAGGAGGACAAACCAAAAAGCTACTGAAATAGTCTAGGCATGAGGTAAAAAGAGCCTACAACAGTATGAAAACAATATTGGAGGAGAGAAGGATATAGCTATATTTATATCTAGATAGACAGGATGGATACATGGATGAAATGGGATGCATGAATGGAAGGATGGATGGGATGAATGGAGAGGATGGATGGATGGATGAATATGTTCCAAAAGTAGAATCAGTATCTCCATTTTTCAAAAGGATAAAATTAATATTGAGGCAAGTCATGAAATAATCCTACTTTTGTTAGGTAAAGTGTTCCAGTATATGTCTAAATAAAAACGTCACATTACTATTGTATCATGCCATTGTGTCAGGCTTCTGATCTGTTTCTGTAACACCTAATCCATTTCTTCTCTTGGACTGAGTGAGTCAAATAGTATTTACTAACAACACCATTATTTCTTTTGCTACCTCTTTTGATCTTCCAGTAAATTTCCTCCATCATGATTTTAAAATGCTATTCAGTTTTCATCTCTGATCTCTTTTCCTTCTTAAACAAAAGTCATATTCCAGTCAAAAAATCATCACTTAACAACAGCTCAGTTGTAGCTGTAAGGTCAAATTCCCTTCTTTGTATCAAAATTGCTGCTACTTTTCTTGCTTTGCCATACATTGTACATGTAAAGTCATGGGTTTTATTGCTGATTCCATACTTGGATTTTGTGTCAAATTCATTTAGACCTGCCTAAACTGTTAATGTTCTATTGTAGCTAATACCTGTGAAATCTGTTCAGGTAGTTTTTTCCTTCCTCCTTCACTTTCAGCTTAAAACCCTTTTGAATATTTTGCAAGATACTAGGAAAATACGTTCTTATTAGCTCTTATTAAGTTCAGTGTATATTTTAACAGATCAAAATACAGAAGATGATAGAATAGAGGAAGCACTACAGCCCAGTTTTCCCAACATTCCATCCCAAGCAATTTGAAAATAATGCCTCAAATTGAATCCTAGAGCAGCACAGCCAATAACAGGTCAAAACAAAACATTTTTCTAATCCAAGACAAATTAGGAGTTTGGAAGGAGAGGTTTTTGTCACTAGAGGATTATTTGGAGTGTAATTTATAACAATACCAACTGTAGACCTTATGTGACAAAGGCAATAGCAGTAGCAGCAGCAGCTTCTGGAGCCCTACAGTAGATCCTATGCTAGTACTAGGAAGAGAATAGGGTACTCTTTAGTGACTTCATTGTCCATAATTCATTCAGGTCATAGTTACCAGGCTAAGACAAGCGCTACTACTTGCAATTTCAAAGGGGCAGAGAACTTGAGGAGCAATTGCACTTCTTGGTGTAAGGGAGAGCAAGGGTACTTCCTATGTAAAACTGGAGCACTGAGAAGGAGACCACAACTTCCCTAGATCAAACCATTTTGAAAACATGAAAAACTTAAAAATCCCAAGAAGTAGCTATGAAAACAACTGGACTACAAAACTTGGAAGTTTGCAAAAGTTCCTATCCCAACTCTCAATGAGCAGAATATAACCTTGACATTAAGTCCAAAGTCAAGAAACTAACAAGGAAAATAAGCAAACAAAAAATAACATGACCATGTCAGGAAAAACATATTCAGAAGAAGAAAATGATGTAAAAATAACTACAAAAAAAGCCTCAAAGGGAAAAAAATGGAAATTGAGTATAAGTCTTGGAACAATTCTTGGAAAAACTAAACAAAGCACAAAAAATTATTCTGAAAATCAAATAATAGATCATAGTAAATGGTACTAACATAGTATACATAATAACGACAATGTTGTAATGATGATCAATTGTGAAAGACTTGACCAATCAATAATACAAGATACTTCCAAAGGATTCATGATGAAAAAATATGAATTCTTCCCCAGAGAAAGAACTGATGAACTCAAAATGCAAACTGAAGAAAAATCTTCTTACTTTATTTTTTTGCATTATGGCTAACATGGATTAGGTTTTACATAACTTTATATATATAACTGATATCTTTTTTATTAAATTCTCAGTGGAGAAAGAAGGGCAAGAGGAAAATAATATGGAACTCAAAATTTAAAAACAAAAGAATTCTAAAAATAAAAGATAATTGTTACAATGAAGATTGGACTTGACTCTCCCGATTGTAACAATGAAGGTACTTAACTCTTCCCTGATTGTGAAGATTTAAATTGTAACTTATGTCTATTTTTAGATTTTAATCCCCCAAAGTGTAAACACCCTACTTAAAAGTTAAGTATGGAGACCTGCCTATTTATAGATACAATCAGAAAAAAATGCAAACATGGTACTTAAAAGTTAAGTATGAAGATCTGCCCATTTAGATCTAATCACCAAAAGTGAAAATATGCCACTTAATCATGAAGTGGGAGGTCTGTGACCCGTGTGTGTTAGTGGGTGATGAATCAGAATCGATTGACAGACTTCTGGGAAGTCCTAGAGCAGAGCATCAATTGTGATTGGTAGACATAGAATTAGGGGAAGGCACAGGAAGTGATGCAAAAGAAAATGTCTTAAAAAGGAGCTATTACTTCCTGTGAGAATTCAAATCTTCATGCTTTTGAGTTGAGGCTGATGAAGAGGAGCAGAAGGATCTACTGACTGGACTGACACATGGTGAGTGAAAAAGCTAAATCTTAACTGCTGGCTTTTCTCTAAAGATATCGGCCTCAAGAAAGACCTATCCTGTTGAGAAACTGCCCAGTTCCTCAGCTTTGCCAAGGTCGGCTGAAACGAATTCTCCCTGCCCAGAGGGGCCAAGTGTAAATTACTTAGTGCTCAGGCTAGATATCTTGCCTTATCCTCTCTCTGATTTCTTGCTTCAATCTTTCTACATTTTGTAAATGAATTGTAAATAAAATATCTTTGGAATTAATTAAATTCATGGAGACTCTACTCTTAAATAATCAAGCCCAATCCTTTAAAAATTAAACCCCTTTCCCCCCTTACATTACAAAAAATCAAGTAAGAGTGGTAGAAGAAAACTGGAAAAAGAAATGAGAACAATGAAAGAAAATTATGAAAATAGAAAAAATTAATAGCTTGGTAAAAGCACAAAAGATACTGAAGAAAATAACTTCTTAAAAAGCAGAATGGATCAAATGGTAAAAGAAGAATAAAGTGTCACTGATGAAAATAACTCGTTAAGAAAAAGAATTAGCCAAATGGAAATAGCAGGACAAAGACCTATTAAAATAATACATTAAAAATTATAATCGAAAAAAATATAAGTCAGAAGATAGCAGAGTAGGGCATGAGATTTCCTCACTCTCCAAATTCCAACACAATTAAAAACAGCACCTCAGAGATAACTCTAAAAGCTATAGAAATAGATAAAACTTAAGAGTGAAACAGAGTAGCCAAGGACAATTCAGGAGGAAGGTCTCTGACTTTTGCTTTTTTAATTTGAACCACAGTCTTCTCTATCCCCATAGTAGCTATCTATTCTTGGGTTCTTTCTATTTTGCTTACTTTTTTTTTTCCTTTTAGTGGTCAATAGACTTAATTTGTTAGTTTTTTTTTGCTAGAGTCTTGTTTTGTTCCCAGGGTTCCCAGGCCCCTGAGTTTAATTGCAGGCTAGTATGTGAGATGAGGAGGTAGAGACAACACCTGGCCCTAGATCACAGAAATCAGAAAAACTAAATACAGCTCAGGAAACAACACAAAAAAACTGAAACCTGAAACATAATCCCCCACATCCTAGGAACAGAGCCCAACTTCTAGCATAAAGCAAACAATCAAGACTATTTGTCACTAAAAAAATTTTTAAATGAGTAAGCAAAAGAAAGAGATTCAGAGCACAGTGAAATTAAAACATTTACTTCTAAAACACCCAGGAACAAATGTTAAATGTTAAGTCCCAAAAAAGCTTGGGGAAGAGCTTTTAAAGGTCTTCAAAAACCAAATGAAGCAGATTGAAGGAAAAAAAAGAAAGAAGAGCAATGCAAGAACCCTATTCTCATCATATCTGGATTAGAGAAGGAATACATACAACTAAAAAGTTAAAAGTCATATTAACTTACAGAGAAATAGAAAAGTAAGAAGATAGGGTAAGGAAGAGACTAAAAGAAGGGAAGGTAAATGAAGAGAAATGGCAAGAGGCAAGACAAGGGAGGGATTCCTTGAATTTGTACATATCTAGAGAAATAGGAAGGCAAGGCAAAGGGATAAGGGAATGCCTCAAGATAAGAAAAGGGAAGAATTCTTAGAAGGGAGTTGATGTTAAGAAATAGGAGGCAAGGGGGAGTGATAAAGGTGAGGCCTATAGAAGGGAAGGTTGATATAGAACTATGAGGAGGGGTTCTGATTGGAGAGGTACTAGGGAGAAGAAAATAAGGAGGGACAAGGCAAAAGGAGAGGGAGACAAGGACAGTGAGAGAAAATAGAATGGAGGGAAATATATAACTAGTAATTATGATTCTGAATGTGAATGAGATGAATTCACCCATAAAATGGAAACAGATAGCAGAATGGATCAAAAATCAAAATCTATCAATATGTTGTTTACAAGAAACACATTTAAAAATAAGAGGTATACATAGAATAAAAATAAAGTGCTAGAGCAGAATATACTATGCCTCAGTAAGTAAAAAAAAAAACAAGAGATTGCAATCATTATCTCTGACAAACATTAAAGCTAAAATAGATTTAATCCAAAGAAATAAACAGGAAAATGACATTATGTTAAAAGGTATCATATATAAAATAAAGCATTAATAATATCAAACTAATATGCACCAAATGTTATACAATCCAAATTTTTAAAATAAAAGCTAAATGATATACAGGTGGAAATAAATAACAAAACAATAATAATGGGGGACTTTAACTTTCCCCTCTCAGAAATAGATAAATCTAACAACAACAACAACAAAAAGAGGAAAGAAAAAAACAAAAAGAAAAGAATCTTGAATAAGCTAAAAATAGGGTAGGTACCTGGAGAAAAATAAATGGGAACAGAAAGAAGTACCATCTTCTCAGTGGTACATGGTTCATTTACAAAAACTGACCATATATTAGGACACCAAAACAAATACAGCTAGATGTACAAAACCAGAAATGTTAAATGTAACCTTTTCAGATCATAATGGAAAAAATTATATCTAATAAGGGACCATGGAAAAATAAAGTAAAAGTTAATAGGAGGCTGAATAACTTCATATTAAAGAATGAATGGGGTAAGAACAAATCATAGAAATAATAAATCATTTTATTAAAGAGTGATAATAATAAGTCAACATACTAAAACCTATGGGATATTGCAAAACTAGTAATCACAGGAAAATTTATATCTCTAAATATTTATATCAATAAAAAAGAAAAAGAACAGATCAGTGAATTGAGGAAGCAAATTTGAAAAAAAGGAAAAAAAGAAAAATCCCCAACTACACCCCAAATTGGAAATCCTAAAAAATCAAAAACAAAGCCAACTGATGAATGTTGGAGGGGTTATGGCAAAATTGGGGCACTTAAAAACTGCTGGTGAAGTTGTGAATAGATCCAACCATTCTGAAGGGCAATTTGGAATTATGCCCAAAGGGCTTTAGAAGAATGCCTGATTCAATCATACCACTACTGCTCAGTTTGTACCCCAAAGAGATAATAAAGAAAAAGACTTGTACAAAAATATTTACAGCTGTACTCTTTGTGGTGGCAAAAAAAAAATTGGAAAATGAAGAGGTATCCATCAATTGGGGAAAGGCTGAAAATTTGTGGTATCTGATGGTGATGAAAGGAATAATGAACTGGAGGATGGCTATATGAACTTGAAAGACCTCTAGGAATTGATGCAGAGTGAAACACAGAGACTGATACACTGTGGCACAATTCAAAGGTAATAGACTTCTCTACTAGCAGCAATGCAATGATCCAAGAAAATCCAAAGGAACTTATGAGAACGAACGCTATCCACATCCAGAGAAAGAACTGTGGAAACAGAAATGCAGAAGAAAAACATATGATCAATCACATGGTTCAATGGGGATATGATTGGGTTTTGACATTAAAAGATCACTCTATTGCAAACATGAGTAACATGGAAATAGATTTTGAACAATGATACATGTATAACCCAGTGGAACTGCTTGTCAGCTCCAGGTCAGGGGAAGGAAGAGGGATGGGAAAAATCATGAATCATGTAACCATGGGAAAATATTCTAAATAATTTTTTTAAAACAAAAGAACAAAAGCAATATTCAATAAAATTGAATATAAGAAAACCACTGAATTAATCAATCAAATGGGGAGTCAGTTTTATGAAAAATCAACAAATCAGATAAACTATTAATATGATTTTTAAGAATAATCACTAGCATTAAAAATTAAAAGGATGAATATACCACCAATGAAGATAAAATTAAAGCAAATAGTAGCAATTATTTTGTTCAGCTATATGCCAACATATTTAACAATGGAAATGGAATGGAAGGATACCTACAAAATTATAAACCACCAAGACAATCAGAGGAGAAAATAGAATATCTAAATAAACCTATTTTAGAAAAAGAAATTGAACAGGTCATAAGTGTATTTCCTGAAGAAGAAAAAAGCCTCAGGGCCAGAGGTTTAAGTGAATGCTACCAAACATTTAAAGATCAACTAATTCCAAAATTATTTTAAATAACAGATAAAGAAATAAAAAAACTCCTTTTATGAAACAAATATTAATTGTTCATGGATAAACAGTCAATATAATTAAAATGATAATCCCACCTAAACTAATCTAATCTACTTATTCAATACAATCTCAATTAAATTACCAAAAAATTATTTTATTGAGCTAGAAAAAATAATAAAATTCATTTGGAACAAATATTGAGAATATCAAATGAATTAATGACAAAAATATAAAGGAAGTCTAACAGTACCAGATTTTAAATGTTATTATAAAGCAGTAATTACTACAATAACTGGACAAAAAAAAAGTACATCAGTGGGACAGAACAGATATGCAACAAGCACTAATAAAATATTATAGCATCCTTATATTTAATAAAAATATAGATGCAAGTTTGAGGGATAAAAACTCACAATTAGGTAAAAATTGCTGGGACAATTGGAAAGCAATTTGGCAGAAACTAGGTATGGACCAATATCTAACACCATTCCCTATGATAAGATCAAAATGGATACATGACAAAGTTACAAAAGAAGGTATCATATGCAAACCAGAAGAATAGTAACATATTACCTATTAGACTTATGGATAGGAGAAAAATAGGTGAGTAACCAAGAGATGGAGAGCATTGTGAGATATAAAATGGATAATTTTGATTACATCAATTCACATAGCCAAGATTAGAAGAAATGCAGAAAACTAGAGGAAAGTTTTATAAGCAATTTCTTGGATAGAAGTCTCATATCTAACATATAGAGAACTTCATCACATTTATAAGAATAAAAGTCATTTCCCAATTAATAAATGATCACAAATATGAACAGATTTTGAAGAAATCAAAGCCATAGGGGTGTATTTTTTAAATGCTTTAAGTTACTACTGATTAAAGAAATGTAACTTAAAACAAACCTGAGATATTATCTCATATCTACTGAATTGGCTACAATGATAAAAGGGCAAAATTACAAATGTTGGAGAAGATATAAAATAATGAGGACACAATACACTGCTGATGAAATTGTGAACTGATCCAACCATTTTAAAAAGCAGTTTGGAACTCTGCCCACAGAATTATAAAATTGGATATACCTTAGACCTGGCTTGATCTGTTTCCCAAGATCAAGGAAAAAGCAAAAGGATCTATGTGTTCCAAAATATTTATAGCAACTCTCTTTGTGGCAGCAAAAAAACTGAAAATTTAGGGGATATCCATCAATTAGAGAATGCCTGAACAAACTGTGGTATATATTTATGATGAAATACTATTAAGCTATTAGAAACTCTGAGCAGGTTAATTTTTTTTAAAACTTGGAAAGACCTACATGAAATAATGAAGAGTAAAATCAGTAGAACCAAGAGAATATTATTTATGGCTATAGAATTAATATTTGAAGAAAAATTTTCAAATGTCCACCTCCAGAGAATAAAATGATAAATACAAACATTAAAGATATAATTTATATATGTCTATCTTTTTGTGAGGTGATGCCTTCTATGGTGAGGGGAAGGGACAAAGAACTGAGAAATCTGGGAATAATTTATATTTTTAAATGAATAAAGAAATAACTTAGAATTGAGCAAGTGGAAACTATTGACTCCATGGGACATAAAGAAACAATAAAAGAAAATCAAAGAATGAAAAAGGATTTTGAAGTGGAATATCTCATTGGAAAAACAAATGACAGGGAATAAAGATAAAGGAGAGATAATTTAAGAATTATTGAACTAGGGATGGATAGATGGCTCAGTGGATAGAGAACCAGGCCTGGAGACAGGAAGAGCTTAGTTCAACTCTAGCCTCAGAACACTTACTAGCTGTGTGACTCTAGCCAAGTCACTTGACACCCCCACCCTACCCCCACCACTGCCTGGCCCTTAAAACTCTTCTGCCTTAGAATCAACATATAGTATTTTTTTTAAACCCTAACCTTCTGTCTTGGAATCACTATTGATTCCAATATTGATTAGTTGGAGATGCAAGACTGGAAGTCAGCAGAGAAGTTAGGGTTGAACCTACAGATATGAGAAGCATCTGTATAGGGATAATAATCAAACCCCTGGTCACAGGTAAGGGAGAAGAAAGAAGGGTCCAGAACAGAGTCTCAGGAAACACCTACTTTTAGCAAGACAACCTAAGGAAGATCTAGCAAAAGACAAGAGTATTAAGAAAGGTAGATTAGAAAAAAGTATGGTCACAGAAATCATATGGTAGAAGAGTGTGACTGAGTGTAAAGGGTTGGAGAAAGGTCAGGGGCTCACACTGAGAAAAAGACAAGAGTTGTTAATTAATAAAACAATTTAAAATGAACAATAGGAGACTATTCTTGAAGAAAAAATGAAGAAAATATGGCTAACCATTAGTACATTATAGAGGTAAGTAACTACAGGTACTGGCAACTAATTAGTACTATATCAGATATGGATGCTGTTAGTCCATTTAATTTGTTTTTCTCTCTCCTTAGGAGGGCTCAAGAAAAAACACTCTAACAAGAAATGACCGATGTAAAATAAAACACAAGTAAAATAATTTTAAAAATTTAAATGTGTATGTTTCTTTTGTTAAAATTATATCTCTTTCTTTGGAAAAAACTCATCTTCACTAGCAAAACTATTCTCTTTTGTTATTGATAATTGTTTTCCTAATCAAAGAATGAAAACGTCCTCCACCCTCCTCTCCATAAAATAAACAACTGGTTAATACAATAATTAACTAATCATTAAGTTTTCTTCTAATTATAAAAATTTGAACTAAAAATCAAAATCAGCTCTGAAATGTATTTTTAGGTATTTCATAAAAGTGGAATTTATGTAAATGAGCTGTAAGACTAACTTTTCTGTACCGATTCTCCAAAAGAACAATGATCCATCCAAGTCTAACCCTACTGCGATGTTATTTAAATTGCAGAAAAGGCATATATCCAAGCAATCAGAATATATGGTAGAGATCTTACATAACCCAATTTCAAAATAAAGGAAACATATAGCTGTAAAAAAACTACAATTGGCAGCTTGGTAGCTCAGTGGATTGAGAACCAGGTCTAGAGATGGGAGGTCCTGGGCTCAAATCTGTTCTCAGACACATCTCAGTTGTGTGACCCTGGGCAAGTCACTTAACCCCCATTGCCTAGCCCTTACCACTCAAAAGGTAAGGGTTAAAAAAAAAAGAAAGAAAGAAACTACAATTGGTCCTAATGTATCCACAGGAAAACTATCAACCTTTTAAAGATCATTTAGTACCAACATTTCACAAATTATTCTCAAAAAATGAAAAAGAAAATAAACTATCTTTTAAAGAGATAATTATATTCCTAATAACTAAAGGAGAGAAAGATAAAACACCACCAATAAAAAACAAACTATATGCTAATATCACAAATGAACACTGACTCAAAAATTTTAACAAAATTCTATAAGACTATAATGACTTACCAAGAAATCTCTCATTCTGACCAGATAGGTTTTATATCAGGAATGTAATCATGTTTCAATATTAGAAAAACAATCAATATAATTAATCATATTAAAAGCCAAAAGATCCAAAACCCATATTATCATCAAGAGATACATCGAAAGCTCCTGACAAGATATAACCTTTTGTGCTAAAAAAAAAAAATCTAAAAAAATATAGGCATAAAGGAATTTTTTAAGAATATTATTTAAAAGCATCTATCTGAAAGTGATAAATGTTGAAGGGGATGTGGCAAAATTGGGACTCGAATACACTACTAGTGGATTTGCAAATTGGTCCAACCATTCTGGAGGGCAATTTGGAAATATGCCCAAAGGGTTTTAAATGAATGCCTGCCCTCTGACCCAGCCATACCACTGTTGGGTTTTGTAAAGGGAGAAATTATGGTTGAGACTGAAAAAAAGCTAAATTTAAGTGGTCACCAAGAAAAATCCCAAATACTAAAATACCCAAGTCAGCTGGAATTTTTATGGTGATTTAATTGATATAGTGGAGAAGATTAAGAAGAAGGGAGAAGGAAAGGGTGAAGGATTTCTCCCCCCACCTGGCTGGTACCGAGCAGAAAGATTAAAAGATCTAGAAAGTAAGGGTTTGGAGTATGAAGGAGGAAGGAATCAACCTAAACTCTAAAAGGGGCTCAGCTGAGATGCCTGAACCTGAATCAGGTGAAGGGCAAAACTCACTGCCAAAACCCAGACAAATAACTGTCGTAACACCTTGCACACTCTCAGCCAGAGTTGCCTCTCCAGGGAAAGAGACAGAAAGTGACGTGCCTTATATAGACAGTTTTACATCACTTTCCTGCGTCTCATCTGTGAATTTGTACCAATGAGGACTTAGCTTGACTTAGGACAGCCCAGAGGTCTGTCCTTTTTTCTGCACATATCTATTGAAGGCCATTCCTTAGATAATTAAATCTTGAGTTTGATGCAGACCTTCCAAATCTTGTTAAGCTAAGAAGGGAGGAGAAATATAGAGTTTCCGAGACCTGATTCTGTTATTCCAAGTATCTCTATTGTTATTGATCAGGAAATAGCTCAATCAAATCTTCTAAAGAATGGTTTGATTAGGGTGGAATAGTTTTGAAATTCAGAGTTTGTACCCCCAAAGAGATGATAAGGAAAAATACTTGTACAAACATACTCATAGCCATGCTCTTTGTAGTGGTAAAATGTTGGAAAATGAAGGGGTGTCCATCGATTGGGGAATGAATGGCTCAATAAACTGTGGTATATGTTGGTGATGGAGTACTTTTGTGGTGAAAGGAATAAAGAAATGGAGAAATACCATGTGAAGTAGAATGACCTCCAAGAACAGATGCAGAGCAAAAGGAGAGCATTGTACACAGAGACAGAAAGATTATATCCCTCCTACTGTTTGTGCCTGTCCTCTTAGATACCTTTTACATCTTTTGTATATATCTTGTATGTATATAGTTATTTGCATGGTGTCTTCCCCGTAAGCATTAGAGCTAGGTGAGGAAAGGGCCCTATATTTGCTTTTCTTTATATCCTCAGTGGAGTGTATGGGGTGCTCAGGGAGGAGTAATATCTTTGGAATGGAGGGCTTGTCGTGCCCTCCTAGGGCAGCGCTCCAGCCTCTGACCCCCACCTGACACCCAGCTCTCACTTGTGGCTCCTAGTAGCTGCTAGCATGCGGCAGCGGCCACACGCCAGGCAATGGCTTCGACAGGCTGGCTAAACCTTGTGAGGGTAGCCATCAGGTCATCGACCCCTGGTGAACCAGAGCTTTGCTCACCCAGCATGTGAAGACTGCTTTAGCTGAACAGACAGAAGAAACCAATAAGAAAGTTCAACAGCTGAGATGGCGACGCAGCAAGGCACTGTGGAGTGCTTAGGGTGTGTTGGAGCACAAAAGACAACATGGCCATCCAATGCAGCTGAGGAAGTCTCCAGATGTAATGACTTTTGGTGCCACTGAATCCCAGGCTTCCAACACCGAGAGAGTGGGACTGTCTCTGTGCATCAACTTTTCCACTTAAATCTTCATGCACAAGTGTCTTTGTGCACAAAAACACACAAAGACAACAGTCATCCTCGGTTACCGAGAGACTACTACTACTACTACTACTATATCCTCAGTAGCTGCTTGTTACAGAAGAAACACTTAATAAATCTATTTTGACTGACTTATATTTTATCCCAAAGGCAATGAGAAGACACTGACCTTTCCTGAACATTTGAGTGACCTGGTTAGACCTATACTTTGGGATGTCCACTTTTTCTGCTCTGTGGAACACAGATTAGAAAGAAGAGGTTTGGATGAAGAAAAACCAATTAAGAAGCTTCTGGGAGCTAAGACATTACCTATATAAAACTACACATATTATTCTGAATTATACATTTCACTTATGCTAATCAGCATAGATCCATTGTCTGAAGAACTTATAAAAATCATGCTGCAAAAAAATGTGAACAGAAAATGTACAAACCCTAACGCACTCCTTTAAATTGCATGGCCCCTATATTCAAATTTCTTTCCTCCATTCAAGGAAGAAGAAAACAAATAATCTAAAATATTATATTAGTGGCCATGAAATAGTAAAAGACTACAAGAAGTCCAGCATATTGGGTATATCCTCTACCAAGTATTTATAGAACTATGTGAACAAGAATGTCATAGGATAAAAGGTCTTCAGATGTATTGTGATATGGACCAGTATCTAAAGAAATGACATCATAGATCCACTGAAATAACTAGGTGGGTTTTATTTTACTGGGGACTAGTTAGAATATAAAAATGAGAAAGAGGTGAAGGTTCAGGATTTGATTTTGTTGATGTTAAATGATCAGAGGATAGGGCCATCCTCTGAAGAATTACTTGCAACATTAATAGCCAATCTGAAAGGCATATCAAGAAAAATAGGGAAAAAATACTAATTTGTATATGATTATCTATACCAATGATGGGGAACCTTTAAGAAATAGAGTGCCAGGCCCTGCCCACCCTACCTCCCCAGACCAAGTGCCATACTCATGCCCCCCAAAACCACATTCTGTGCCCCTACCCCTACTGAATGCTAGGCAAACTGCCCTCTCCCACTCTACCCAGGGGAGGAAAAAAGCACTCCTACTGGATTGTTGGGCAGGGTGGCAGGTGATGTAGTCAGGCTTGGGGAGAGGGAGAGGAGAGGGGTGCAAGCACTCTGCTCCCCTCTAGTTATATGAGCTATGATCTCCTCAAATCTAGAAAAAAAAAAAGTTAAAAAGTCCCAGCTTACAGAAAAATTCATTATTTGTAGGAAAACATAACCCACAGGTTAAATGACATCATTCTAACACATTCACCCCATCAAGTTCCAATCTTCCTGAAGATGGTATCCTCCAAATTAACCTTTTTAGCAAATACAAGGGTTGAAGTCAGGTTTTAATCTGGAAGCAGGGCAGATTGAGAGATAGGTAAGACACTATGGTGTTTTCCAGAGCTTTTAGCCCACCAGTTCTCTCTCAGGCAGGCACCCCTTTAAATGCAAATTGTACAGGCTAGTAAGAAGACTAAGATGCAAATTAAAGCAGTCTAAGTTTGCTAGTGAAAGAAAATGGGGAAGGGAGATGTAGAATAGCAAGGAGCAGGTTTATAAAAATTATTCCTAAATTGCTAGACTACAGTTTTGAATATTTTTAAAGTACAAACTCAAAAGACACATCCCAAAATCCCCAAAATACTTTGAATCTAAAGACAGTGGTTGCTTCTAACAGTAAAAATATATTGTTTCTGTCTCACTCAGGTCAAAGGTAATTAAGAGGCCACTGTATTCTGAATGGGATGGGGCAATCTTGTCCTGCAAGGGATGAAGCCTAGAAGAGACCAGTTTACTAACTCCTACTGGGGAAGAGAAGGAGGGGAGCAACCCAGCTGAGCCTCCCTCCAGCTTTCCAGTCAGGAAAAAAGAACTCTGTGCTGCTGGGATGATGGAACTGGGTCCTTGGGGTATTGGGTCCTTGGCATATAGACCCACAGAGAGATCTATGTGTGCCATCTCTGGCACACGTGTCATAGGTTTGTCATCATGGATCCATACAAAGCCCTGAAGAAGTAAAAAGATAAAATTATCACTTATTTTCCAAAAATTATCTCTAAAAGTTTCCTTAAAATGTTACAAAGTAAAGGGTAAATGTTTCAGAAATGTCTCCTAGCACTACAGCATAAACTTATTAAGAGGTATATGAACTGATGCAGAGAAATGAGCAGAACCAGGAGAACACTGTAGACAGTAACATATGACGAACAACTATGAATGATTTAGTTATTTTCAGCAACACAATGATCTAAGACAGTCCCAAACGATAATGAAAAATGCTATCTACTTTCAGAGAAAGAACTGATAGATTCTAAATGCAGATTAAAATATACCATGTTTTTTACTTTATTTTCTTCATTTTTAATGTGTCTTCTTCCACAACATGGTAAACATAGTATTTTGTTTTGTATGATAGTACATGTATAACCAATATAAAATGGCTTAATATTGCAGGATGGAGAGAAGGGAGGGAAAGAATTGGGGACTCAAAATGTTTGAAAATTCATGCCAAAAATTGTTTTTACATGTAATTGGAAAAAATAAAACATAACTGAAATGGAAAAATGTCACCCCTGTCACCTTTTGGTTCCATTTTAACATTGCATTAGAATTAAGGATCATGGGGATGTGAAAAAAGCTAGCAGAATGAACATCCTTCATAAGTGAAGTAGAAATCAACATTTAAATTCTCTGTTATAAATGTTAAAGAAAAGAGATTATCAGGCTGAATGCATTTGGAAAACAGTACAACACTTTTTTTTTCTTTTAATTTAACATGGTAGTTTCAAACTGCTCTGCTAGTTTCTTTCTGAACTGCCTTCTCTCTTCTTCCATGTATTTTAAATGTCTCATTGATGCTCTTTTCTTTCTTGTATTCATTTTATTTTTGTTTCTTTTTTTATTTTGTACATAATAATTTTAAGAGGAAAAAATTTCTTCTAAATAAAATTAATATTTTTTATTAAATACAAAGGAAGCTCTAAAGGTTGAAAATATGGTTAAGAGCTGTGAAAGTACATCATTCTCTTCTAATCTTTCCAAGAAGTCACTAAGTTTTCTTTTTTAAAGACATTTTATTTTCCCAATCACATATAGTAATAATTTTCAACATATGTTTTCCTAAATTATAAGATCCAAATAATCTCCCTCCCTTTCCTCTCCCCTCTCCGATATGGCAAACAGTTTGATCTGGGTTATATATGTATTATCATGCAAAACATACTTCCAGATTAATCATTGTTGTACCAGAATACACATATAAAAGCAATACCACAAGATAAAAACACAAATAAACTGAAGTGAAAAATAAGATCTGATCTTCATTCCAATGCCAATAGTTCTTTCTAGGGAAGTGGATAGCATTCTTTGTCATAAATCCTTCAGAACTCTTTTGGATTATTGTAATGCTGTTGATTATCATACAATATTACTGTTACTGTAAACAATGTTCTCTTGGTTATGTTATTTCATTGTACATCAGTTCATATACATCTTTCCAGTTCTTTCTGAAATCATCCTGTTCATTTTTTACAGTACAGTAGCAATTCCATCACTCTCATGTACCACATTTTGTTCAGCTATTCCCCAACTGATAGACATCCCCTCATTTTCCAATAATTTGCCATCACAAAAAGAGCTTTTATAAATATTTTTGTACAAGTAGGTGCTTTACCCTTTTTAATGATCTCTTTAGGATCATTAGGATACAAACCTAGTAGTGGTATTACTGGATCAAAAGATAATGCAGTTTTGTGGCCCTTTAGACATAGTTCCAAATTGCCCTCCAAAATGGCTTAATCAGTTCACAACTCTAATGTCCCAATTTTGCCACATCCCTTCCAATATTTATCACTTTCTTTTACTGTCATATTTGGCCAGTCTGGTAGGTGTAAGGTGGTATCTCAGCATTTCTCTAAATAAGAGTGGTTTAGAATATTTTTTCATAGCTTCTGATCAAGGACACAAGTAATACCCAATGAAATTGCACGTGGGCTGCGAGAAGGGTGGGTAGAGGGGAGGGAGGGAAATAATGTGATTATTGTAACCAAGGAATAATGTTCTAAATTGACTAAATAAACTAATTCAAATGGAAAAAAAATTTTTAATAGAATATTTTTTCATATGATTATTGATAGCTCTCATTTCTTCATTTGAAAACTACTTGTTCATATCCTTTGACCATATATCAATAGGGGAATGACTTGTATTCTTATAAATTTGACTTATAAGTTCTCTATATATTTGAGAAATTAGAGCAGTGGTAGCGAACCTTTTGGAGGGGCAGGTGATGTCAGAATGTCTTCAGGCATGCATGGGGGGAAGCAGTCCCAAGACCTGTCTCTCTGGCTTTCTAGTAACAAACTCTGTGCTGGGGTGACAGCACACATGCCCAGAAAGAGGGCTCTGAGTGCCCCCCCCACCCCCGGCACACATGCCATAGATTTGCCTCCATGGAATTAGCACTTTATCTGAAAAATTTGCTATAAAACACTCAGCTCAATTTGTTGTTTCCCTTCTAATCTTGGTTACATTGGTTTTCTTTGGGGGAAAAAAAAAGACTTTTAAAATTTAACATAATCAAAATTATTCACTTTACATCTCGTTTGGTCATAAAATTTTTCCTTCACCATATCTGACAGGTAACTACTCTAAGTTCCCCTAATTTATTTATGGTATCATCCTTTATGTCTAAATCATACACCCATTTTGATCTTCTCTTGGCATAAGGTGTGTAATATTCAATTTCTTAACATCATTACTACCCCTTTCCCCTCTAGTATCTCTTCACACTCCCAAAAAAACACAAAAGCCCTCTCTCATAAAAATATAGTAGTGTATTTAGGCAAAATAAGTTTGCAGATTAGCCATGCCTGAATGTACAGTATAGTGCTTTCACTGTTCATAAATAATTCATCTTTAAGACATCAATACCCCCCCCCAAGCTAAACAGCTTCAAATAATGGAACATCATGATTTTAGAGGAATTAAAATTACACATGTTCCAAAGTACAAAGGAAAGGCATATATATGGTACATGTTAGGAAGCTGTAGCATATTTATTTGTGAATAGCTGTGTACATGAGAAATGGCATAAAAAGGATCATCAGAGATACGTCTGATCAGAAAAGGAAGTAGGCTGATCATGCTTAGGAAATAAAAGACATATCCCAAGAGTTATAATAATGTCCAAAACATGATAAAATTTTTAAAATCAGAGGAAGTTTCTCCCTCAAAACAATTATGGAAGACCTACAGAAAGACACAAATAACATGAGCTTCAGAAAAGCTGGATTTTGAACTTTACCAGTAGAGGTAGTACCCATACTAATTTGATCAGGAAATTATTTTCTTTTTTTAAGCTCTTATCAATTCAATCATGAACTGTGACTAATAAAAATAAGAGGAATAATAACAGCTATCACCTAACATTTGAAGAATATTTTAATATTTTACAAGCACTTATCTGACAACAATGCAATGCAAGCAAAATAGAATTAAGACTTAAGATATAGGATATCTTAGGATATTAGGATACCTTGAGCCAAAGAGCTTTCTCTAGGAATTTCACAAAACCAACAGATAGAAGTTTAAGCTATACTTATGCTGTCTAAGGGCTACCTTTTTACCTGGGAAGTCTAATCTTAAGGATTTTCTTTTTTCCAGTACAGCCCTATGATATAATTTTTTTTTCAAGGGGAGAGACTGGTTTTCTATAGACATAGGGAATTCCCAGGGTCTTCCAAAAATGTAAATTTACAACTGACCTGTAATATTTATAGTATTGGGAAATTGCTCAAGAACACTGAGGTGTTAACTGATTTGCCCCTATGTCAAACAGCTAGGATAGGGTTAGAGGAAATACTTAAACACCAATTTTCTCAACTTCAAGTCCAGCTTTCTACATTGATTACACTATACTGACTCTCGTGAATCATATAAATAGTAACCACAGAATTATTGAGCAGAAAGTCCACTTTTGTAAAGAAAGTAGATATTTAAAGTTATATTAAGGAGATAGTCTAGACAAAAAGTTAAAGAGAGGGAGTATAGAAGATGACTGCAGAAAAGCAGAGATTTTGAGACCTCCCATGGAGAATTTGTTGTCCAAAGGAGGCTTGATAATTATGCTCACAAGAAAAAATTATTTATACTAGAGAGAGACAGGTTACAGTTTTAAGAAAGAAGTGGAAGGATTTAAACTAAGCATATCTATAAAACATGAGCAATAAGATATGACATTTCCACCCATACCCACAAAGTTATTGGACTTCAAGTGTGCACTGATCCACTCTTATAGTAGGTTACACAACCATATGTCAAATAAAGTTGTAACAAATGTCTATATCATAAATTCGTCTGTTTAGCTTTTAAAGCCCTTCACAACCTAGGCTCAACACTTTCTTCTAGATTACTTCCCATTCCCAGCCCCAACTCTCAACATTTGGTCAAAATGTTCTCTCCATGCCTCACATTTAATACTCCATTTCCCTTCTCTAAGCCTACACTGGCCATAATCCATATCTGGAACGCAGTGCCTCCTTACTTCAACCTTGGAATCGCTTCCCTTCCAAAATACAGGTCAAAAACTATCTTCTGCTGTCAGATGTTCTTAAATTTATATACATACATATATACATATAATATAGATCCCTCTGGCAGTCTGGTGAAATCTGTGGGATCCGCAGAATAGTGGGATCCACAGAATAATGCTTTTATTTTTATTTTTATTTTTAAGTGTATAAAATATACTGAATCACAAAGGAAACAAATTATCTTGTAAAAAAAAGAGATTTTTTTCCCCTAAGGTAAAGGACGTAGGGTCCCTTAGGGATCCATGAACTCCAAGTTGAGAAATCCAATCACATGAAGTCTGTCTTGAACTCCCCAATTGCTGGGCTTCCTCCTACCCAAATGTATTTGTATTAACTACTACCACTTCACATCACTTATATTGAAGTACTCTGAATGAATTGATTTTTATCTCTTTATATTTATTCTATATAAACATATCTGAACCAAAACCATCCTTTCTTCTTAACTTCTCTATTACAAATTGAGGGTACCATCTTCCTTGTCATCCAGGTTTACAACCTGGATATCAAACTTCATTCTTTACATTCTCTACCCACATATACCCATATCCAGTAGTTGCCAAATTTTGTCAATTCCTACTATTTTAACATCTCCATTATATGACTTTTTCTCTCCTCTGAAACTAAAACCACTGTGGGACCGGTCCTACTCATCTCACACCTAAACTACTGCAATATTCTGCTGGCTTATCTTCCTGTCTCAAGTCTATCCCTACTCTAATCCATCTTCCACAAAGCTATCACATTAATCTTTCCAAAGCATAGGTCTGACCATGTCATCTACCTGTTTAATGAACTCCAATGGTTCCCTGCTGCCTCTAGGGTCAAATATATCCTCTCTTTGGCTTTTAAAGGCCTTCTTAACCTAGTCCTTTCTCACCTTTGCAGTATTCTTTTACCTTACATACCATCCCCAATGTACAAGTGGTCCAGAGAAACTAGCCTCCTTACTATTCATGCTTTTTCAAACTGTTCCTTCACATATGGAATTCTATTCTTTCTCAGTTCCCATCTCCTGGCTCCCTTCAAGTCTCAGCTAACATCCCATCTTTTGCAAGAAATTTCAGGTCTCCTTTCATGTTATTGTTTATTATATATATGTATATATATATATATGTATGTGTGTGTGTGTGTATATATATATATTATTACCTCCAAATTACCCAGTTTTTTTTAATACATAGTTGTTAGTATATTATCTCCCTCATTAGACCGGGAGTACCTGAATGATAAAATCTTGATTGAGTTTTTTGTTTGTTTTGTCTTTCTTTGTAACTCCAGCATTTATCACACAATATCTGGTATATGAGATACTTGTTGATTTAACTTCTTTTCCATTAGAATGTAAAGTCCTTGCAAAAGAAACCTTTCATTCTTTGTATTTATATCACCACTATCTAGCACACTTCCTGGCACAGTGTACACTTAATAAATGCTTGAGATTGGCTGATTAAGATATTCAAGTTCTTCTGACACCACAGCATCTCAATTCAAAAGATGGATCAAAACTTAAAATTATTATCCCCATTTTACAAATGAAAACCAGTTTTACAACTTTGCTTGATCAACAGACACAAAAACTGAATGATCTAAGACCAAGACCAAAGAAATAAAGTAAGAAGACATTTTTTCATTGTTTTAAGTTGACCATTAAAAAGTGTTTATTCAGGGATTAGTGCAAGAATTTTAAAACACATTTTACAATTACTGAAAGAAAATTTGAGAAGGCCTGGATTTTTCTCTCTTTAAAAATCCTCCTCTCCTTTCAATATGAAATAATATGAAATCATTAAAAAGTCTCTTCATAGAAACAAGAAGATTCTGGACCACCTAAAAAATAATAAATTCATTATTTACATATGAAGTATAAAAATTCATTATTTACAAGAAGAGCATAAGCTTATATAACATAACATGGATTCTCATATATATGTTTATATGCATATAAACACACACACACACTATATATATATATATATATATATACACAAATATTTTATATATATGTATCGGTTCCTTGGTGGCTTTTTTTTTTACTTATTTCTTGTGTATATGTGCTTTAGATCTATTTTCTAGTTAAATGACCTACAGGTAAATTATGTTATACTAATATTTTTAATCAAAGTATAATAGTTTCTTTTAAAATAATTATAATGGATAATGAATTTCAAACAATGCAATATGTCTTTGGTTCATGCTTCAACTCCCTTTGCTGTTCACCATAAAAAAAAAAAATTCTGATCCACATTGCAGTTGTTCCTGGCTATATCACAGTTCACTTAATATGGCTTCACTGTATCATGTTTTTTTTTTTTTTAAATATATAAATATCTAATTCTGTATCACAGAGTTTTTGCTATATCACAGGATTTTGCAGATGAATACCAAACTGTACACAATGGAAATGCAGTATGCCACTACCACTTGCACAAGTTTGCCAACATGAGATTATATACTGCACACTATTGGCTGATGTGATGAAAGGCGACCAGTCACAGCACTGTGTTCTGTATCCTGAATGCTGATTGGCGCAGTGATTGTAGCATCAGTCTGTTTATTCTCCGGCACTGGGCCCATACATTCAGCATCTCTCTTTGTTCACTTCACATCAACCTCTGATCGCTACACATGGCGTTGCTCTGTTATATATATAACTACAGTGTTATGTTTTTGTGAAGTTTTTGTAAAAGTTTAAATTTAGTTCAAGCCTTGTGCCATCCAAATGCTCTGTTCCTTCTAAAGCTTCTAACAGTGAACACTGCTACTTTGCAGATTTTCACCTATGGCAGGGGTCTCTGGAACATAATTACCATAATAGGTGAGGGATCATTATAATTTATATGAGAGTAATTCCACAGAATATTTAAATATTGGGAGAAATAAGTCATGGTATACACAAAAGAAAACTTGCCTTTTTTTATTAATTAGTCATGTTGCCTTGAAAAATTGATGTTATTAAGATCTGAGTATATACAAATATATTGAATCAGTTACTTAACCTTAAAAACTTAATTATAATATACAGATCTTCATATTAATGTTGTTCTATGCATACAATATAATCTTAAAATATAAGCCTAAACACTTTAAATATTTATTTTGCAAAAATTATCTTCTAAAAATTCACCTTAAATCTATTGAGATCTTTAAACAACAGTAAACCGATTCTATTTAACAGTAAGTATTAAAGAAGTTTTCTATAGTTACTTGGGAAATTCTAAGTGGCAATGAAATGAATAAATTGTCATGAGAGGAAGAAGACTCTATTTCTATTAGAAAGAGTCCTAGACTACTCCCACCCAGGTTCTTCCTCACTCCACCTAGTTTCCTATGGCTCAGCTCAATTTCACCATTGCTTGGAAATCCTCAAGTAGCCATAACAAGACTAACCAGATTCTTGTAATCCCTATTCTAAACAAACCAGAAAAACTAAGTAATCAAGGCAAGGGGGTAAAAAGGGAAGGGGACCACATGCTCCACAATCATAAAAGTCTTTATCTTAATCTTTTTTTCAACAGGTATTACAAGTTTCTTTAACATCTTCAAACATCAAGCCTTTTGAGGGAAACAATTCTTTTTCAAAAACAACAGAGAAAGGTGAGGTTTTAGGTAATTTGAAACTTTGCTTTCTCCATTAACTGTTTCAAAATATACTAAATCAGGTAACAAGAGTTCTTTACAAATAGGCATATGGAAATTTTGCTGTGCCCCTCCCCTTATCCTCAATGGTGTAATTTTCAGCAATTAACTCTCCTTTTCTAATACAGTATTCCATTACTCCAATGGTGGTTTCTTCCCCATCCATGCCTGCCTAATTTGGGCCAGTTTTTGTCCATGTGCTAGAAATCTGACACAGAGGTTCTACTCAACATGCTTGAACCTTCTCTGCATTTTCTTCAGGAAGCATAGATAATCATGGAGAATTTGAGCTGTTCAGCCCAACTTTTTTCTTTCTCTGGTCATCTATTTCTCTGATAACAGCTATTATACTGCAAATCCTTTATAACTTTCATTCAAAATATGCTGCTGCCTAGGCTAACCTATCATGTGCCTCTCCACTGGATTTTGGGTTATACTAAATTTGAATTCTTCAGCCAAGGAAACCAAAACTAATAAGCTTCAAAAAATGCCTCTGAATATGACTGACACACTGCCATTGACAAAATTATATACAAAAGAAATCTACTCCGGCACAGTTTCTAAACTAAACTTCCAGCCAGATCCTAAAAATAACTGGAAGATAGGTAGTTTCTAGTCCTGAGTCCCTATGCTATTTAAATTTTTTCATCAGTAACTTTAATTAACCAGTACTTTGGTAATCTACAGATAACCAAAAACTAAGACGAATGTAAATTAATACTTTAGATCAGTGGTGTCAAGCTCAAAGAGAAATGAACCACTAAACTTTATGTAAGGATCTCTTTCAAGCAGCATGACTTAGAAAATCACATGTTAACATAATCTATGTTCTACTGTACTTCGTATTTATTTTATTAAATATTTCCCAAGTGTATTTTAATCTGGTTTTTGCCCCCTCCCAAATGTCGCAGCCCTAAATTTGACCTATTTTCAATGACAGATGACCATCATAATCACCTGGAATGACAGGCCCAAACTTAAATTGATAGAGAGCAATGTAAAGACTTTTGCAATTTAAGTGTTCAAAAGTTACTTCTAATCTCTCAGCTGCCAAATCTAAAGACTTTTTTCTTAACACGTATCTTTCTTGACTCCTCTGTAGCCCTTGACACAGGCAATTACCTTCTCTTGAGGTTTTCATGACTTTACTCTCTCTTAGCTCTCCTCCTACCTATTCAACAGTGCTTCTCAGTATCCTTTGAATCTTCATCCACGTCAGGTCTGCTACTGTGTCTGGTGTCCTTGCCACAAATATCTCTCTACCCTAATCTATATTCCATTTAGCACCAAAGTGATCTTCCTAAATAATGTATAGGTTCTATTCATGTCACTTCTCTGCTCAAACTCCAGTGGCATCTTATCACGTCCAGAAACAAATATAAAATCCTGTTGGCATTCAAAACCTTTCATAACCTGCTTCCCTACACCTTTCTAGTCTTCTTACACTTTACAGCTCCCATCACTCTGATACCTGAGAGATAGGACTATCTTTTGCCTTTCTTTATATCAACAGCACTTAGCTCAGCACCTGGTATAAAATAGGCATTTAATGTTTACTGACTAATTATCCAGCCCTTTGACCTCACATCTTCAACTACTTATTGGACATTTCAAAATGGACATTTCATAGACATTTTAAATTAAACATGTCCAAAACTGAATTTTCTTTCTCCAAAATTGCTCTTCTTCCTAAATTTCTTATTATTGTCAAGGGTACTACCACCTTCCCAATCACTGGACTGGCAATGAAAGGTAGAACATAGATTCCCACTCTCTTTCACTGCCCCAATGAATTACCAAGCCCTGTCACTTCTCCTTTTCCTATATACATCCATCTCTCTCTGACACTGATACTTCCCTGGGGCCCTCACTACTTCACCTCTGTATTACTGCATTACAGCCTTTTGATTGGCTTCCCCTGTCTCAAATCTATCCTCAGTACAATTCATCCTCCCTCCACTCAGCTGTCAAATTGTTCTTCCTAAAACTCAAGCATAGCCACATCACTCTTCCTACTTAGTCAATTCCAATAGCTTCCTAATGCCTCAAAGGTCAAATATAAAATCTTCTCCTAGAATTGTAAAGTCCTTCATAACATGGGCCCTTCTCTTCTTAAACTTTTTACTCCCTGTGTGTTTTCAATCGACACTGACCTTTTCCTTCATACTAGACTATCTCCCAACTCCAAGCATTTTCACTACCTCTCCCCCATGCCTGGAACTCTCTCCTTCATCATCTCAGCCTTCTAACTTTTCTAGTTTCCTTCACATCTCAGCTGAATTCGTACCTTCTACAAGAAACCTTTCACAATCTGCCTAATTCTAGTGCCTTCCCTCTGCAGATTATCTCCAATATAGCTTGGGATATTTCATGCAAAAAAAAAAAAGACCTACTCAAAAACAAGACATCTGTTGTTAATGATTTGATAAATGGTAATGTTTTAAAAGGACTAACCTTGTATAGCTTGACTTCAGAAGACAAAATTAAGAACAATCAGTTTAAGCTGCATTGAGGCAGAATTCAACTTAAAAGAAAAACTTTTTGAGAATTGTGTTTTCCAAAAGGAAAATAAGATACTATTCATAAGAGGCATAAGACTATTCATAAGTGAGTTTGGCTTTCCAAAGCATGACATTACTTTTTTAAATTGTGTACAATTCTTCTCCCTAGGAACATACAATACTTAAAACAAATTATCAGAATATTGTAAAGAATTAATTGAGGAAGCCCTAGAATATTATCTGGCTTCGTCACTGTACTGCTGTTTAACTGCTGTTTACTCAATTTATCTAACTTCTCCATACCATGCTGTTAAGCAGTACTTCTCTCTTTCCAGATCAACTCTTGCAAAGGAAGGTGGAAAGCAACTGAATGTTTTTTGTAACAGAGTCTTTCTGTTGCCAATTACATGCTAATCGATTTATCTAAAAGCACTTATTAGTCATCCACTATGTGATAGCCTATGCCAAGCACTGGGAATACAAAACTAAAATAATGACTTCCCTCAAATAGACTTACTCAAATGTTCAAAGAGACCTGTGATTTCAACATTTTGGATGTGGCATTCAATAATACAGATTACAAACCATTTATACCTGGTCCTGTGCAATTCGTGTCCACATCCTCCAAAAATATTCATCTCAGTATGCATCCTATATTATGAGGACCTGGCTCAATTTCTCCTAACACAGAGTAGGTGCCTACAATCCACTTGTTATCACCTCATGTACCTTCCCATTCAATTGTCTTTTTCCATCATACAATTCTATGATGATATCCTTTACTTCAGTTCTTCTAAATCTCTTCATTTGAATGTACAACAGTCTCCATATACCGATCTGGCAATTTCACCTATTCAAGTCTCAGTGTTCTCATCTAAAAATGAGGCTAATACTACTTAGACTATCTACCCCTGTGTTATAAGAAAATAAAATTTAAATCTTAAAAATCTACAGAAGGAAAAAAAAAACTGGCCTTATTTCTGGGATTAAAAATTTTGCAAATAATTTCCCAAAGGCAATTCAATCTGCTCTCCTGTTTAATTCTGAGCCCATTTGTATTATCTTTCTGATATACATGTATATTGATATTCAAGCTTTATATATTATTCAACTAATCAAATGCCATAATATCAGTAAAAGACACATTCTTCATCCACTTCCCCCACCACTTGTTTATGGCTAGACTGAATTAGGATGAATAGTTACTGAGTATAAATTATGGTTATAACTTATCTAGGAGGCTCTACAATATTCTGGGGCTTGATGGAACAATCATTATGCCATTTGCAAATATAAGCATCTGAAGAGCTTCCCTGTACATGAGAAATCTCTCTTTAACTTCTGACTCCATGCAGGATCTTCCTGATCATAGTGTCAAATATCTTTGTTGATTATTCATCTCTTTATTTTATACCTTGTCTATTATTTATAATCAGAAGGTCAATTAGTCCATAAACATTAAAATGCTTACAATGTGCTAGGCCCTGTAGATACAAAGATAAAAGTAAAGACACTCTTTGTCCTCAAAGGAATCTAACAAGCAAAGGCAACATATATATATATATGCATATATATATATATGCACGAATATATGAAATAAATACAAAGCGATTTGGGGGGGAAGGCCCCTGAAGCTAAGGAAATAAGGAAAAACCTTATATAGAAGGTATCATTTAAGTTTCTCTTTAAAGGAAATTAGAAATTTTTCAAATATAGATATAAATAGGGAGTGCATTTCAGGAATGGGAGAAGTTAATACACAGGTACAGAAGCATGAGATTGCGTGCAATATATGAAAAACAGAGAAAAGGCCAGTTTGACTATTTGAGAATGTGATTCATACAAACACAATACCAGGCAATAAGGTTGGAAAGAAATGATGGGTCAAGGTTATAAACATGTCAGATACAAGATTATTTATGTTACTCCTAGAGTAGAGAAGCAGTTTTCAAGCTTTTTCATCTTAGGACCTTTACCACTCTTAAAAATTAATTGGGGGAGGGGCACACAGGTGACTCAGTGAACTGAGAGTCAGGCCTAGAGATGGGAGGTACTGGGTTCAAATTTGACCTCAGATACCTCCTAGCTGTGGGAACCCTAGCCAAGTCATTTAAACCCAACTGCCTAGCCTTTAGCACTCTTATCTTGGAACCAGGGCACAGTACTGATTTTAAGACAGAAGGTAAAAGTTTTTTGTTTTTTTTTTTAATTAATGAGGACTTCTAAGAGCTTCTATTTATGAAGGCTTTAGCTATTCATGGTTACAACAGTATATTGGAAATTAAAATATATAGTATTATTACAAAAAAATCTTTGAACTCATAGACCCCCTAAAAGGATTTCTGGGAGTTCCTGAACCATGTTTTGAGAACTATTGTCCCAATAGTAACAGGCAAACACCAAAATGAAATGGGTAGGAGGGCTATATGGTTATATATAGGTTATATAGGTATCTTCCATCCTTACATGAAAATCATTCAAGATTCCTTTAAAGACATAACAATAGCATGACTATTAATGACTCACATTTAAAAAATATTTTAAGATTTACAAAGCAATTTGACACCATGCTATTAAACAGTATATGTATTATTAAGCTGTATATTTATACTATATATGTGCTATTTTACAGATAAGGAAACTGAGGCTGAGGGACATTATAGTCCATGTCCACATATTAGAACACAGATCTTACTCTAAGTCCAGTGTTCTTTCTACTTTAGCAAACTCCTCTTAAATTCAAACAAATGAAGTACACAGGCAGTTCTTACTTTAAGTATACAAAAGCACATTTTGAGAACTGATAAATATTCCATTCAAAAGGTAATTTGAACCCTTGAATTTAATAAATTTTCAACCTTGACTATGTCATGTTTACTGGAAAAGTGTGAGACTTTCTATTTATATTAGTTAGTGCAAACATTCAATCAAAATTAAAGAATCTAAATTTCTAAATCTAAATTTGGAACCAAAGAGTACAAAGTATCTGGAGTCAGAAGAATTACAAAGAAATCATGAAATTAGTGGCAATCATCATAACTAGCAAAAAATTTCCAGCTCGTTCAACTGGAAATTTTTCATCCCAAGAAAAACACCACTCTGAATTTTTAATGGAATACAAAGAGAAAACAGGGTTTATTTCACAGAAATTTGTTTTGAAACATGGCTAAAAGTTATCTAATCCATAAAGTGAAAAGCACCAATAATAAAAGTGATCCTCAAACTTTAGCCAGCTACCAAAATGAGAATTTTCATATAAGCTTAAAGTTTATATACTTAGCAAACACAAATAAAAACAACCAAATGTTATAATGTACATCTCTCTGCCCCAAACATATGAAGGAAGATATTTAAAGATAATTTATGTCCTTTAATCATATGACTAGTTTGCTTTTTTTCCCTGTTAAAAATAGAAATACATAGCTAAAGGTTTATAAACAGTTTTTGATGGTGTTATATATCTGGTCTTAATTTCTTCTTAGCTTTTTACTCACTTCATTATATGAATACTCGTATAACTTTTATACTCAGAAAATAATGGCAAATATAGCTTAAGGTTTTAAGAATAATTCATGACTCCTTTTTTCATATCCAAAATAGTCCTACGGGATCTAATATATGTATAAACCAAGTATGTGATAATATAATTTAAAGTATTATAAAATTTAACACCAAGCTAAGGAAAAATTGTTCATAAAGAAACCAGGATGGGGAAATAAGAGAAACACTGTATCTCCTTTGGAATGATGAAAAAATGAGATGCTATTATATATATATATATATATATGTATGTATGTATGTATGTATGTATATCATAGAATTTTAAAGTAACTAGACTCAACTTTCAGAGAATAGGGTTACACAGTCCAATGTCTTCTATACCGTAAACTTATTCCCAAAGACTCTTTAACTTAATCGCAAAGACTGTAAGTCACTCATCAATAGAGCCAAGCATATAATATTGGGAATTGGGGGAACTGAGAGAAGTAAGGAGCCATGAGCAAAAGAATCAAAAGAACTAATTCTTAATATTTAAAGTCCTAAGACAGTAGATTAGAGTGTAAATGTACATAAAATATTTTATCAAGTACATAAATAATGGATAAGCTCAATCCCTACACAAAAAGCATCCACCTTTGAAGCCATTCAAAATTTTAAAAAGGAAATTCATAGTTTTTCTGTTGTTTAAGGATGACATTATTTATATGGAATTATCTATATGCAATGATTTTTTAAGCAGGTGTAAACTAGTGGCAATTAAATCCTGGGCAGCAGGAAAGACAACAACCCTTAGTTTGGGGGTATTTTTGCACCCCTAAAGGATAAGAATAGCATTCAGGCTTGGTGACAAAATAGTCCATAGCCCATCCCAGCCAGGTCTTTTAAATGAATTCTCTGTTTTTGTTTTAGACCATAGGTGACCATTTTCCTGTCACCTCTCAATGATTTTTTTAAAGAAGCATACAATGTGTTCTTCCCTTCTCCTCAGATAAGTAAGATTCTGGATTTGAAATATTGCATGTACTATTAGATACTGTTAATGTGATAGTTGAAGAGAACAATGCTTTTTCTCCCCTCATTTTTAAACCATTATTACAAAGGATAACTTGATAAATCAGGAAGGAGGAAGAACTATATTTGGACATGTAGGTGATGCAAAAAAAAAGATATCAATAAAATAAAGGTTTAAGAGTCATATATTTAATTTTTTATACATTATCCCATTGAATCATCAAAATCACACTGAGATCATAAGTGAAAATATCACCCCCGTTTTACAAAAAGTAAAGAAAGGCTCAAAGAGATTAAATGACTTGCTGAAAGTCGTAATTTTGACTGCTTCTTCCTTTTTTTCCCAAACATATTCCCTCTTCCTTTCTTCTGGCATTAAATTTATACCTGCAAGGGGCCTTAAACTGTCATCTGGTAAGTCTCCTCTGAAATCATATGGCAACCACCTTTATTCAAGGACTTCTTCTGCCTGGACTATTTTAACAGCCTACTACTTAATCTGATGACTCTCTATCTTTTCCCATCTCTAATCCGTCATTCACATAGCTGTCTTTATATTATCTTCTTAAAACACAAGTCTGACTAGTCTACTCAAAAACCTTCAGTGTCTTACTCCTTAATCTGGCATGTAAAGTCCTCCACAATCTGACTTCAAACTGGCTAATAAAACAGGATCCTAGTGCTTCACTATCATACTGAGCTAGACTTTCTCTATTAAAACATGCTAATTTTTTTTGCCAATTCTTCTCCTTTGTCACTCTAAATTCCCCTCCTGGATGTGGCAAAGTCAGGACATTAATGCATTGCTGGTGGAGTTGTGAATTGATCCAACCATTCTGGAGGGCAATTTGGAACTATGCCCAAAGGGCAATAAAAGACTGTCTGCCCTTTGATCCAGCCATAGCACTGCTGGGTTTGTACCCCAAAGAGATAATAATAAGGAAAAAGACACATACAAAAATATTCATAGCTGCACTCATTGTGGTGGCAAAAAACTGGAAAATGAGGGGATGCCTTTCAATTAGGAAATGGCTAAACATATTGTGGTATATGCTGGCGATATAATATTATTGTGCTCAAAGGAATAATGACCTGGAGGAATTCCATGTGAACTGGAATGACCTCGAGGAATTGGTACAGAGCAAAAGGAGCAGAACCAGGAGATCATTGTACACAGAGACTAATACACCATGGTACAACTGAATGTAATAGACTTCTCCATTAGTGTCAATGCAGTGATCCTGAACAACTTGGAGGAATCTATGAGAAAAAAAACATTATCCACATTCAGAGGAAAAATTATGGGAGTAGAAACACAGAAGAAAAACAACTGCTTGATTACATGGGTCAAAGGGACATGTCTGAGTACATAGACTCTCAATGAACATCCTAATGCAAACTTCAACAACATGGAAATAGGTTCTGATCAAGGATACATGTAATACCCAATGAAATTGCACGTTGGCTGCAGGAAGGGTGGGAAGAGGGGAGGAAATAATGTGATTCTTGTAACCAAGGAATAATGTTCTAAATTGATTAAATAAATTAATTCAAAAAATAAATAAATTCCCCTCCTGCTGGATTCCTTTACCTAGTATTCCTCATTTTAGGACTCACAATGCACATTTGCATATAAAAAGAAAACTACCATTTTTCTTAGGTAGTCCCATCGTCATATATTAACAATATTTTAGTTATTTGAAATCCACTCTATAACACCTTTTCTACCCCTTCTCTTCCCTTCATTTACTTGGTTACTACCCTTGTTCCAGCACTCCACTCTCACCAAGTCTACTGCAATAGTATCCTAATTGATCACTCCCCTTTCCAATGTATCCCTCACAAAGCTTCCAAAGTAATACCACAGGTCTGATCAGTATCATTCCCTCCCCCCAAAAAAAGCCCTTAAATGACTCCCTACTACTTCTAGGACAGTGATGGTGAACCTATGGCACAGATGCCAAAGATGGCATGCAGAGAGCTCTCTGTTGGCATGTGACCACCCTCCTCACCTCCCCACAGAGTTCATTACTAGAAAGGCAGAGGGACTCTGGCAGAGCTGCTCTATTCTCCCTCTCCATTGTGCCTGATGACATTTTTTCACATCACTCATCCCTCTGCCCAACAGCCCAATGGGAGTGCTTCCTCCCCCTCCTCTGTGTGTGTGTGTGTGGGGGGGGGGGGAAGCAGGGATGACCAGCACTTGGTGAAGGGGAGGAGCATGGTACCTAGTGGGGGGGGGGGCAATGTGGAGATGGGGCTTGGCATTCCATCTCTAAAAGGCTCACCATCACTGCTCTAGGATAAAATCTTCTGTCATTTAGTCTTTCACAATCTGACTACACCCTACTTGTCTTGATTTTCACATTATTCCTCCTCCTACACAATACATTCCAGCTTACCTGGCCTACTTGTAGCTCATTCTGTTTCTGCCTCTATACCTTTGCACAGGCCTTATTCCAAGCTCACAGTACTCTCCCTCCTCACCTCCACTTTTTAGAGTCCCTCACTTCCTTTAAGGATTATCTAAAAAGCTATCACCCATATCAATGATGGGAAACCTTTTAGAGAGTGAGTGCCCAAATTGCAACTTTCATGAAGCATGTGAGCCCCTCATCTTATCCCAGATAGGGGAGAGAGGAAGCACTCCCACTGGGTTGCTGGGAAGAAGGGCAAGTAATGAGAGAAATGTCTTCAGGCACAGGCAGAGAGGGAAATGGGAGCAGCCCCCTCTGGCACACCTGCCATAGGTCCACCAACAAGCACCTATTTGAACAGTTTCTGCCCCTAGAGGTTAGTTCTCTCCCTTCACCCTGACAATGTATTTTGTATATATTTTGTTCTTTTCAGTAATCATCTTGTTCCTCCAAGTAAAGTTGTTCCTTAAGGGAAGAGGCTGTTATGTTTCTTGACAGTCTGTTCTCAATGCCTAGCACAGAGAAGGTTCTTAATAAATGTTGATTGAGCTGAATTAGAGGGATAAATACTGGAAAGAAAATAGTGTAGTTTAGTTCTGTCAAGTGTTCAGGGGTATATGAGATATTTTTCTCCTTCTTTCTCAGGTCAAACATTAGGCACTGATGTAGTACCATTCATGAAACACTGGAATATTTCACCCTTCCTGATAATATTTGGCTTCTGGATTCAATGTAGTTCTTAGGTTTTCTGATGCTGAGCAAACCTCCCTCCCTTGAGGATGTAAGAAAAGTTTGTGTTAACAATTGCTTCCAAATCTCCTAGATGCAGTGTTTCTTTGGGGATGAGCAAGTTGTTATCTCATCATTTCTGTCTTCCTTAGATTGACCTCAGAACCAGATCTATAACCAGGCTAGACTCACAACCTCCCATCTTGAAAAGTTGGTAAGGAGATGAAAAGCTTAGGATCACAAGCACTGGGAATCTTTGCTAATTAATTCTCTTTGATTTTGCAATGATATTTCTAAATTTTTACCCTGATACGAGAACTAAGTGATTTTATGGCAGGATATAAGAAGGAAGAGTTTCTGAGTGGGAAATGAGCCAAGAAAATTCTGAACCTAAGACCAAAATACATGCTCAGGGTATTATAACAGGAAGGTAGTTCTTGGGGAGACTATGCACTCAGGCATGCATGTACATACACATTGATACCTTTTTATTATTTTTGTTGATAGTTATTAAGTTTATACTTGTTTTAAATACATTCCTACTTCTTTGCCTCAGAGTTTTAGGATTTAACTAACATGATGAGGAAGACTCCAATATAAAATATCTTATAAGATATACAAAAACATAATGAAATGTTGCTGCCTACTACTCAACTGCTAGAATAGTAAATAGGTGGCAAACTGATGACAGAACAAACCTCATCTGCCCTAACTGTTCCAGAAAAGTAGTCTGTAATAGTAATGGGATTCTATATATGATTGCTATTACTTTGACCAAGGAAGGAAACATGCTCAAAAAACCAGCAACTCCAAGTCAAACTCAAATGTCATAAACACCATTCCTATTGCCAACCATCAATAAACCTGCCACAGCTACACTATTGTGCAACTGTGTGAGCCTGAAAAGTACACAACTACTAAGCCTAAAATGGAATAAAAAATTCAGACATCAGTTTTCTAGATTTTGCTAGTAATTAAGGCAAAGTGACAGAAAACAAAAACAATCCTGAACTGGGTTTAATATGGGGAATGAATATGTAGAGTGGGAGCAATGCAGGAAAGAAAAGATTAAATTAGAAGAAAATGGCAAAAGTAACACTGTTCAATCTTCAATTGCCAAATTCCACTAGAAACAACTGGTTTTTACGCATCGGCTATGGGGGGTGGGGGGGAGGAAAAGAAAATGATCTATGTCTTTAACAAATAATGCTTGGAAATGATCAAATAAAATATATTTTTAAAAAAAAAGAAACAACTGGTTTAATTTCTATTTCAATGATTCAAACAAACAAACAAAAAAAGAAATCTAATGAAAAGGAAATCCAGAACTACCTAAACAAGAAATGTAGCTATGGAGACAAAAGTAAGTTTCCTTTGCAGGGAGCTAAACTAGCTAACTCAGTCACAAGTCTATAATAATAATAATAACAAAATTAACTAACAAAAGAGGAACTAGACAGAACTGCATTGTTCCAAATCATTGTTTGAGGAAATATGTCATTGTATAATAGTAGAAAAAGTATATACTGTGCTAATACAAATTTCTAATATCTAAATGGAAATGTTATATGAAGTAGAAAACTACAGCACTGAAGACCCAGTGAGTTGTGAGTCATTAAAGTAGTTTGTCAAAATTAATGAGTTAGAGTAACAAACAAATGACCAAGGACTGAGACATGGAGATGTCCAAAGTTAAGAGTAAGAAGGTGAAGAGGACCCAAATAATAGTGATAAAGGAGGCTGATATATCACCAAAGTCAAAGAAAACAGTTTCAAAAAAAGAGATAATGGTGTCGAATGTTGCACAAAGCATCAAGGAAAGTGAAGTAGTGCTTTTGCTTGGCCTAACCATGGATACAAGATGTTGAACTTTGGTATAAACTTTATTCTTTTTAAATATAATAAATCTAGTTCTTTAGTAAACGTATTATATCTAGGAAAGCAAAGTGAGTATTCCACAAAAATTCTAAACTCAAAACAAGTAATTCCTAACACATTACAATATCTAAAAATATGTTATATTATTTTCTTAAGCATTTAATCACCATCATTTGATAAAGATATAGATAATACAAGTATAGAGACTCTGAGTTTAATTCTTATGTAGAGAAGTTTAAATGTGGATTACTTTTTCAAGACTCATACTTGCTTTTGGCCCTTTGAAGTGAATGACTTTTTGAATTGGATTTAGTTATTTCCACAGTTTATAGAAAGTAGCCTCATTCATAAAGCCTGTCTTGCTCATTCCATCTGCAAATGTGTATTTTCATAAAAATTCAAGATTTAAAATTTTTGTTCGAGAAAGATCTTCAAGGAAAGAAGCTTGCTAACTCCCAAAATCCAGAGAATGAACTGTTTGCAGAAAAATGCCTGCAAACCCTACACTACATCAAGAAGATTCAAAATGAACTTTGGATGTGGTTTATTGAACTGAAGGTTGATTGAACATTTATTTTGAATATATACTCTTATGCCAAAAGGGAACTGCCCCCTAATTGGGTTTTGTCAATGCACCCAGCAAAACATTGGTTTTTCTGTCTCTCCTATTCCCCCTCTTATCTCTAATTATTGTAGTTTCCTCTTAGAAGGTAAAATTTTGTATGCACCTGTAGTTAGAAGATTTAGAGCAGGGGTCCCCAAACTGCGGCCCCCTGAGGCCATTTATCTGGCCCCCACTGCATTTCTGGAAGGGGTACCTCGTTCATTGGTGGTCAGTGAGTACTGTATGTGGCGGCGCCACAAAGCATGGCAGTGCTCACATACAGTACTACTTCCAGGGACATAATCCTTTGCATGGCGCCTTGTTCTGAGAGTAACTGATTGAGAACAAGGTGCCACACAAAGGATTATGTGGCTGCATGATGGAAGATGTCAGAATGGTTGGTGAGCAGGGATCTGGGGGAGGGGATTCCACACTGTGTATACCGCTACCCAGTATAGTGGTGGCGGTGATGGGCCTGTGCAAGGTGTAACAGGCCCATTACAGCCAGCGCTGCAGCCTCTGCTATCCCAGACAGCAGTACACAGATTTGCTCATAGTTTGTTTTTAATTGTCCAGCCCTCCAATGGTCTGAGGGTAGTAAACTGGCCCCCTGTGTAGTTTGGGGACCCCTGATTTAGAGGTATTAGATGATTATGTTAAGTGATCAGTTGGGGAGACTAGTCCCCCAATCATCATCAGGGGGGTTTGTGAATTTTAGATTTACTCCACCCTGCTTAGTCTTTAGAATTTTAGCAACCAGGAATGTATATACCCCCACTTAAGGATTAAGTGTGGGGGAGGAAGGTCTATGATTCGTGTGTGCTAACAAGTGACAAATCAGAAACAACTGACTGACCCTCTGGGCTGTCCAAAGCCAAGTTTAAGCCACCATTGGCACATGTAAGACATTGAAAGTGACTATATAAGACATAAAGAACTGCCTTTATATCTCGTGTCACTTCCTGTGAGAGGGAGTGGACAGTGGAACTTGATTCTGAGGAGGTTGAGCTTGAGACCTCAGACTACTTCCCTTAGATGATCACATGGTGAGTGATAAGGCTGACTCCCCTTTTCTTGGCTTTTCTGGAGGCAACAGCCTCCGGAAAAGCCCCTTGGCTGAGGCCTCTGAACTCTCGTTGGGTTCAGACCAGGCTGGGGCAGTTATCCTTCCCTTTTTCCCTCTCTCTCTCTCTCTCATTCTTAATTTCTTCCTTCTATTGTAAATAAACCACCATAAATTTCCATTCTGACTTGAGTATTTCTTTGGGATTTAGAATTTAAATCTCTGGCGACCAACTAAAATACATTCAGCCTCGGCCATAAAATTTACCCTTAACAAATGTTCCCTTAAAATATCTATAGAACTTACTGCTACTAACTATATCTATCATCTCTCAAGACTGACATGTTTAAATGTACATTTAATACAAATGTATTGATGTTTTTTGAGTATCTCTCCTTTCAACTTTTTATTATCTCCGATAGTTGTTGGCACATCTCAGAAACTCAATAAATAAAAAATAGTGAAATTAATGTTTACACAATGACCATGATTAACCAAGCTGATAATCAGCTTCCAATTTTTATTTCCATAAGTATATCCATTACACTGTGAACTCTTCAAGGGCAAAGACAGTCTTTTGCATCTTTTTCTATCTCCAGCACTTTGCATAGTGCCTGACACACAGTAAATGCTTAATGTTTATCAACTGGCTGATATACTACTGTTTTAAGGAAGATTGAAATTGCCAAAAGAAATACGAGTTTTATAGAAGCATTCTAAAATTGTATTGTCATTTATAATGAAATAACATCTATGTAAAAGCTATGTATCTATGTAAAAGGTTTATAAAGCCACTTAAAAGTAGCATTTTAACTTCCAAAAACTCTGTGAAGATACTTACTACAGTTATTATGCATAAAGGAAACTGAATTTCAGAGAAATTAAGTGATTTGTCCATGGAAGCTAGGTAGCATAGTAGACTGAGTATTGGACCTGAAGTCAGGAAAACTTGAGTTCAAATTCAGTTTCAGAAACTTACTATCTGTATGATCCTGGGCAAGTCACTGTAAAATGAGAATAATAGTAATATCTACCTCTTGTGGCTTATTTCAAATTAAATATTTGAAAAGGTGCTTAGTACAGAGCCTCATACAATAGTAGATGCTTAATAAATACTTCTCTTCCCTTCCTTTCCCCCATGATCAGACAACACAATTATTAAAATGTCCAAGGGAGATTTGAAGACCAGTTCTCCCCTGGTTCCAAGTTCACTATTTTTTCCACTATAACAGTGATGGCAAACCTTTTAGAGATCAAGTGCTCAACCTGCACCCTCCTGCCAATGTGAGCTAACACTTACTCCATATAGGGGAGGGAGGGAGGACTCCCATTGAGTTACTGGGCAGAGGGGAGGGTGATATGAAAAATGTCTTCGGATGCAGTGGAGAAGGGGAGAGGAATAGCCCCTTCTAGCACATGTGCCATAGGTTCACCAACACAGCACTATACCAAACAGCCTCAACTGAAAACTTAGGAAAGAAAAAAAAGTTGATATTCCATTTACCAACACCAAGATGAAAGAAAAATTAACAAGGGCCTAAAGAATGCACTCAAAAGTCTCATAATTACTATTGTGACACAAAGATAACCCAAGAAAAGTAGATAAAATTCCAAGTGTAATTTAATTCAACACTACTATATATAAAGTCCTGAGGTTGAAATGTACATACTGATTAGTGCAAGCCTTTGAAAATGCATGACTTTGTAAAGTTCTTGCAGTGGGACTGAGTATAGAAGGCTAGTAGCTGGCAGTTTCCATCAACAAAATTCTTCCCTTAAAGAAAAGGGTAGATAATGTGAGCCCCACCCAAGACTCTACCCTCTCCTAATTGAATTTTTATTCTAAACCAAAAAAAGTTCCTTTCCTCCCCCAAATCTGATCTTTATCTCATGTCTATTTCCATATTCCCAGAACCTCAAACCACAACCCCAGGACCTCTTCTTTAACTCTAAAAATCTCTAAATTGATATGTCCTCTTGATTTTCTACCCTTATGACCTAGGAAGAACAGGAGAAAACCTTCTTTCATCCAGTGTTCCAACACTTTCTGCCCTTGGCTGATTCTCCCATTCTTCTCATATGATCTTTAACTACCTTGCCAGTCATATTTGCAGAGGAAAGTGGAAAGTATATTGCAATCTGCCCTTAGAAAACCTGCTTTCATTTGGCTGCTTGAGAGGCTACAATTGAGAAAAATAAAGGAACTTAGTTTTAAATTCTTCCTATAATATGAACAAACCACTTGATCTCCTTGAGCTCCCTCATCTCTAAACTAAGAAGGCTAGACTAGCTAGTCTCTAAAGTAACTTTCAGCTACAGATCTATGATGATATGATCTACGAATGTAAATGTTGAAGCAAATGCTCCAAGAAATACATTTATAAAATGGCTGGATGTTCACACACCTGGAGAAAATGTAATGAAGAAATTTAGTGAGATTATTACTGTGGCTTATGAAGATTTCTGAACAACAAAGACTTTTAACTTGTTTACTGCTAACAAAGTAATAAAAATTTGTAACATCAAATTAGACCAATGAATTTTTTGCCAGACATTGTCACAAATTCACCATTATATTCAACCCTAGCTCCCCAAAATTCTAGCAAGTAGAATAATTTATTGATCAGCATTAACTTTTAGCTATAATTTACTTACAGAGCTTTATGAATTTCAGATTTAAGTACTGTCAAGATCAAAGCTGCATATTCAACTTAATTGAACAAGCAATTAAGAATCCACCATTTAGTAGGCAAGAAGGACAAAAAGACAAAAGCAAAGGGAGACTCTGCCTTAAGGAAGCTTATATTCTACTGGTGAAAAAGAAAATGCACACGGTTAAGAAAACAAAATTGATAGAAAGCAATTTGGGAGAACTAACTACTGGGGAAAATCAATGGAGATTTCTTATAGTGTCACTTGAACTGAGACCTGAAAAGAGCTATGAGTTCCAAGAGATGGAAGAAAGAATGGAAAGCTTTCGAGGTACAGAGATAAGCATACACAAAAACACACAGGTGTGGAATGAAGAAACCAGCTGCACAAAAAACAACTAAGAGTAGAACACAGTTCTACCAGACTTTGCCAATCTTGATTTTTATTATTTCAAGCAATGTCATAATATTATGTGATTTAAGTTTTCACAAGGTATAAAATAATTAAGTCCAAAATTAGCTCCTTTCTTTGGATGCTATTCTAGTCTGTCATAGCCTTGGGCTTTCTGTTCCTACACCAAAGAGCCTGGGTCTACAAGTCTGGTAAATCCATATGTTAGTAAGAGTTTTGACATTAAGCAAGTTATTGAGCCTCTCTGGGCTTTAGTTTCCTTATTGTAAAATTAGAAAGATGATTAAATGATCTCAAACTTTCTGTCCAGCTTTAAAATTCTACTATTAATACTTTTAGCATAATTTCTGATTTCAAAAGTAACAACATTTATGATCTGTATAAGTAAATGTTCAGACATATGTCATTTACCTTTATCAAATGTCTTGTATACATCATGCTGATCCTCACAACAATCCTGTGAGACAAACAAGACAGATAATATTGCCCCAATTTTGCAGATAGAGAAACTGAGGTTCTGCAAAGTTAAGTGACTTCCCCTAGTTTGCAAAGATAGTAAATAGAATTCATTAATTCATTAAATAAGTCTTTATTAAGCAGCTGTATATATCAGGGCATTGTGCTAGGCTTATGATATAAAAACAAGAGTAAAATAGACCCTGTCCAGAAAAGCACTTAAGTTCTTTTGGAGATTAACAACAATGAACACAAATAAGGAAATACAAAATGTATACAAAGATATTTCAAAACTAGAGCAGGGATAACAACCTGAGAAAGGGCTATGAGATAAAGAACACAAGGCTCACAGTTGAGACAAATAACAAGAGAATGAGACAAGTTTAATATGGAAGACTAGGCAGATATAGTAAAAAAAAAAATTCCAATTTCTTGATCATGGAAGTGTAACATTCCTGGAAGATAGCATCAAGGATGTGATCATTCTTGTATATAGCTAAAAATAAGTAAAGGTGTATGTCATGCAAGCTGAGATTTACTGACAGGCCAGAGTGTTTGAGGGAACGAACAACAATGCAGATACTGATGTCCCCAAGTATAAGAAAGAGGTTGATGGGAATAGGCAAGCTTTGAAAAAAGAGAGAAAATAACATGTCTATCAGCAGGTAACTCACACCAAAGCCAGGGATAGTTCTACTCTGCTATGCTACTGCTAAGCTGTTGCCTAATTACATGTACATCATTATTTTAAATCCTTACCTTATCTTACCTTAGAATCAATACCATGTATTGGTTCCAAGGCAGAAGAGTGGTAAGGGCTAGGCAATGGGGGTTATGTGATTTGCCCAGGGTCACCCAGCTAGAAGTGTCTGAGGCCATATTTGAACCTAGGATCTCCTATCTCCATCTCTAGGCCTGGCTCTCAATCCACAGATCCATCCAGCTGTCCCCTCCATCACTATTTTTAGCAACATATGAGACAGTTTGTGTTAACATACATATGTAGCAATTGACCCTTCTGCAAAACATATGCCCCTTGATTTTAGCTTTTAGGAAATTTAAGGATTTTTTAAATATACTTTGAATTAGAAAACAATTAAGCACTAAGGAAGTTTTTTTAAACTAAATTTATTAATTTCACTGCCTCGCTATTAAAGATCTTACTAATAATTAGTTTTAAGTAATTTATTTTTAATTCAATTCAAACACACTTTTAAAAAATAGTATTTGCCCTGCATTATACTAAAAGCCCAGAACCAAGTTCTCTCTCTATGTGGCAAGAAACATCTGCCATAAATGTACTATCAATCATCAAAAGAACTGTTCATTCTTATATAACTTATGTACCATGGAAGAGATAAGAACACTGAATAATAGAAAGAGGATATATTTTTGGCAAATACAGATATTTCCTAAGCACAACAAATGAAAACTATATAAGAAACCTGCAACAACAACAAAAAAAGGAAATAATTCAATAACATAATTCTTGAACATTTTTTTACGTGATGATCATTTTTGGCAGTTCAGTGAAGATAATATACTTCTTTTCAAATATTTTTAAGATGCATATGATAGGATAAATAGGATTACAAAAATGACCAATTATATTAAAACACAGTTATCAAAATACTTTTTAAAAAAAGTTCAAAGACCCTAAGTTAAAAAACTTTGGTCTAGAAAAGAACTACTAAAGGCTATATTTCTATTCATGAGATCAGAATATGCACATATCACAATGGGAATTTTAAAATTTTAAAATATTTGGCATCACCTCAAAATTAGTCTTTTTCCAACCCCAAATTACTTTTTTTTTAAACCCTTACCTTCCATCTTAGAATCAATACTGTGTATTGGTTCTAAGGCAGAAGAGTGGTAAGGGCTAGGCAATGGGGTGTCAAGTGACTTGCCCAGGGTCACAAAGCTAGGAAGTGTCTGAGGCCACATTTAAACCCAGGACCTCTGGTCTCTAGAGGCCTGACTTTCAATCCGCTGAGCCACCCAGCTGCCCTCCCCAATTACTTTTAAAAATATATAAATAGTAAGATTTAGAGTAACAAGAGACCACAGAGGCAAACTAGTCCAATCCCTCATTTTACAGATATGAAATCCAGGGCCCAAAGAGGTAAAGCAGGCAGTGAATAGCAAAGATGGCATTTGAATCCAGCTGCTTCAATGTCGAATGCTATGTTCTTTCCACACTACCTCAAAAACGACTAAAGATCAAGTTAGCTTTACCCTCAGAATTCTAAAATTAATTCTTCATTTTTGAATAATGCTCTATTCCTCAATTAAAGGAAACTCCAAACTTAAAGTTTTCAACTAATTTGCAAAGATAGCACACTGGATTTTTTAATTCAACCTCTCATTTCATCAACATAGGAAACTGCCAGTGTGGCTACTTTCTCCACTGGTACAGATGAGTAATATATCTGAAAATTAAAATTTCCAAGTTACCTGAAGCTCTGAATGATTAAATGACTTGCCCTTAATAATATATTCAGTGTAAGTCAGAGGCAGGGCAAAATCCATCTTGGGTTCTCTCTCACAATTACAGAAACAAGTACATGAAATAAAGCCATTCATAATAATCTAACCCACACTGAGTTCAAAGCCAAACACTATTTTTTTACATTTGCTCTCAAATATCAGAATATCTTTTGTTCAGTTTCTTCACGTTAAAAAAAAAAATCCTATCTCTCCTGAATAGTGTAATTCTTTATACACTTGCTGAACTCTAGATTCTTTTGTGAATGAATATATTTCAGTCATATTATACTACTTCATTCATTAATAATGACTTAACGAGCTTTCACAGATGTCACCAACTGCTATAGAAGATGCTGCACCGACAAGCATGACAAAGATAAACTGGGTGTGCAGCAGGGAGCCTCCCAAAGAAAGTCCTAAGTTAAACTAGACATATTTCATAATTTGATTTAAATATATTCTTAAACATTTACCACGACATCTCCATATTGCCACACATCTACATTCATCAAAATATTTTTGCTTAAAAGGAATATGCAGACACAAAAAGAAAAATTGTTGAATGTTGGTACATAAAAAAATCTTAGCTGACTCCAGGATTTCAAGTGTCTCAAAGAAACATTCCAAGACAGAGAAAGGACATAGCTGAACCATTCTGCTATGCCACCAATTATAAATCTCTAGCCAATGGTTTAACTCTAGCCCATGTAAATTGCATGTTTGTATTAAACTTAGATGTATTGGGGGTGGCAGCTTGATGGATTGCACATTTTAAACATGATAACACCAATCATCATACTCTCAAAGCCAATGAATGGTTGGAGCTTAATCAAATGCCAGTCCCTTTCACCATAAATTATACGCCCACCTACTGGACGGCTTCTTCAAAGCAAGAGCAATCTGAGGAAAACATCCAGCAGCTAAATGCAGCTAATACACAGGAAGCTCATCATCCCACAATAAAGTTGGGGGGGGGGGGGGGGATAAGAACTTCAAAATACAGAATTTGTAAAATTCCAACTCATACCAACACACAGCAGATGGATGACGGGATATCCAAAGCAAACCAATCCACTTTTCTCTGAACAAATGCTGATTTTCAGTGCAGTGATAGAAATATCAATACTATCTAATGGGGATGTGGGAACGATTAGGAAAAGTAGTTGGAGAAAAGGAGAAAGGAGAAAAACCGGGATTTTCCTGGTCTACACTAATACCCCCAGGTGGTTGCCAAACACGGAAGAAAGGAAGAGTGGCATATTGGTGAATGAATGAATGCAAGTATCATCTCTCTTCTACACCTGCACCTACAAACTTATACCCCCTTGGGAAAGGAATGAGTTCCAGGCGCACTAAGATAAAATATGAAACGCGGGAAGTGTTAAAAAAGAAAGAAAAGAGGCACGCGCCAGTCAAAACGATTCATTCAAACACCCCGACTGCCGCTCTCCCTCCCCCAACCCAGAAAGCAGAGGTCTGGGCGAGGATGCAGAGCCTTGATCTGAGCCAAAGGCGGCGGCGGCGGCGGCGGTGGCTGCGGCCGTGGCCACGGGAAGCATGAAGCTGCCCCTCCCCCCAGCCCCGGACAGTGGTCGGCCAGTCGGCCACCTTCCCCGGGACAGCGCAGCCCCAACCCCAGCCCTGGGGGAGGGGTGGTGCGTGAAGTGGGGAGAGTCCGGTGGGAGTGGGGACCGTCCCGCGAGAGGGGCACAGCCATGGTGGGGAGCGGAGAGCATCCCGAGGGGGGGCGCCCGACGCACACCGCCCCGCCCCCTGCCCCGCCCCCGGGGGGGGTCCAGGCAACTTTCCTCCGCGGGAACCTGGCGCCCCCCCCCCCCCCCGAGCCAACCCCGGTCCGGAGGATCCATGGTGATGGAGGAGGGGTGGCGTCGGGGAGTCCGGACTCACTTTTTCAGATGTTTCTCTCTCTTCGGCCTCCGCTTTCGGGCCTGAATGGCCAGCACTGTGGGGGGTTGGGGGGAGGGAAGAGAGAGAGACACACATTAACGGTCGGGGACGTTGTGGCCTCCGAGGGACGAGGAGGCAGAAAGAAGAGAGAGCGGAGAGGGCACACACACCTTTCCGGGAGCTCATCCCGCTCGGGGAAGGGGCGGTGACGGGGAGCCGGAGCCGGAGCCGGAGCTGGAGCCGGAGCCGGGGGCTGCAGCCTCCTCCTCTCGCTCCGCCAGTCCAGGAGGAGGCGGGAACCGCGCCTGCGCCACCGGCCGCCGCTCCCCGCGGGGGCCCGGCGCAGGACCCGCCCCCCAGCCCCGCCCCCGGCCCGGTCTGGGGGCCCCAGCAACGTGCTTCGGCCTTGTCAGCCCCTCACACCCGACCTCTCTATTCCCTCACCCTTCCTCCGTGACTCTTCACCCGAGACTGGCAGCGGAGCATCATTCCCCAACCCCAGCCCCCCACCGCGAGCGCTGCGGACCTCGCCCCGCCCCTCTCCCAGCTCTGGCCACCTCCCCCAATGGCTCATCCCCGCGGTCCTCCCTCGGTCCGTCGCCCCTCCCTTTTTCCCGCCCCCCTCCCCCCTAGCCCGGCTTCGCGTCTCTGCCTCCGCCCCGCCCCCAACTAGCCCCCATCCTAGGACTCACCTTGTATCCCGCTCCTGCTACCCTCCCGATCCCCCCCATCCTTCAAACACTCCCGTAAAGGTAGCTCCCTCTTCGCTCCCTCTTCTTGCTCACCAGGGGAGCCTTGATTCTGTCTAGCAACATCTTGTTTCTTCTCGACCTGGCTCCGCTTTAGACGACCTCTTTTCTTTCCACCCCTGCCCCTTTTCCTCTTTTCCTCCATCTTTTCATCCCTTAGTCCCCGAGTTGGTCCCTTCTTCTGCTGTTCTCTTCAGATCGGTTCTGATCCCTCATTTCTCGGACCCAGGACCTGCTTCTCCTGCTCCTTTTTTTACAGGTATCTATATTTAAAAAGTGATATTACATTTAGGGAGCTCAACACTTCAGTGTACACTCTTGGTACAATATTGGTACACTTTTGATAGCCTTTTCAAGGCCAAGCCAAGTCGCTCAAATATAAAACAACTTTTTTTTTCTATCTCCCCCTCAATGGCTTACTTGAAGTATCGAAAAGGCCGAATGGTGTTACTGTAGTTGAAAGAGCACTGGGTTCCGAATCTGATGAAGATCTAGATTCGAATCTAGGTTCTTCTCTTGCTCTGTGTGACTTGGGAAAAGTCACTGTACCTCTCTGGGCCACTATGCCTTCACCTGTAAAATATAGGTCTCGGACTATATGACCTTTAAGACCCATTCTGCTCTCAAACTATGATCTTTTGCCCTCCAAAATCCCCCTTTCAATTCTGAAACCTATTTGCATTTTAATCTGTCTATTATGTTTTAACCCTGTCTATGCCATGGTATAAATTTAGGAAAGGAGATGATCTCTAATGTTTCTTTAAGATCCTAAAACTATGTACACAATTCAGATATGACCTCACCCAGCATGTTTCCTCATTAGTAAATATGGAAATGTTGACTTCTTTTGTGAGGAATAAAAGAGCATCATATTATCTTGTGAGACTTTATGTTATAGATATAAGATATCATTTTCAGTATAGGAAAAATCTTATCAATATATTTGTTTTTAGTGGAAAAGTATTAGTTTAAAAAGAAAAAGAAAAAAGAAAGAGGAGCCTGATTATCTATTTGAAATGTCCTTTCCAATTGCCTCAAAATAGATCCAAGTTTTAAAGAAATTTGAGCTTCAATCAATAAGCATGCTTTAAAAATATTGTGAAATACTATGCTAAAAGTTCATGGAGATGTGTTAAGTTTCCTAAACATGGCCTTTATTTTATTTTATTTTTTTTTAACCTTTACCTTCTGCCCTTTGATATAATTTCCAAGGCAGCAGGGTAGTGAAGGATAGGTTTCATTGGAATTAATTGGAATTAAGTGACTTGCCAGGGATCACACAGCTAGGAAGTATCACAGGTCATATTTGAATCCAAGACCTCTCACCTCTAGGCCTAGTTCTCTAACTACTGAGTCACCTAGCTGCTCTTAATTGTAACCTTTAAAAAAAAAAAGTGAGTCTTAAGTTTGATCCTGGAACATCTATTGAAGACCAGCAGAAGGTAATCTACCTAGAAGTGAAAAGTTTTAAAAGTTAGAGCAATGAATGTGTCAAATAAATTAAAAAATAAAATAAAAAGGCAATGTAATTATCTTGCTCATCCAAACCATACCATTTAGAATCAGAATTCAACATTTTTTAAGGCCTTCTAGGTGACAGGTACTGGGCTAAGTAGTGGGGTACAAAAAAAGAAAAGATAATCCCTGCTTTCCAGAAGTTCAAAGAAATCATTATAGTCCAATCTCCTTATTTTACAGATGAATAAATGAATGAAAAGGCATTTTCTTAGGTGCTTGCCATGTGCCAATTACTGTGCTAAGAAGTTTAGATAGCAGAAAAAAATTAACAATCCTTGCTCTCTTGAGGACTTCATACTCTAATTTGGAAAGACAACACATATGAGAGAGTTCAATTATAAATTAGGAAAGAAACAATTCTTAGGGACTTATGAGAAAGAATGCTATCCACATCCAGAGAAAGAACTGTGGAAGTACAAACACAAAAGAAAAACATTTACTTGATCACATGGTTTGATGGGGATAAGATTGGGGATATAGACTTTGAGTGATCATTCTAATGCAAATATTAATAATATGGAAATAGATCTTGATCAATGACATATGTAAAACCCAGTGGAATTGCTCATTGGCTATTGGAGGGAGAGAGAAAGGAAAGAACTAGAATCATGTAACCATTGAAAAATATTCTAAATTAATCAATTAAGTAAATTTTAAAAATAATAAAATTAGGAAAGAAGTACACATTAGAGTACAGCAGCAGTATGAAGAGAAAGATGTAAGGGTGTAAGAGGCAGCTTTGTAGCCCAATGGAGAGGGCCAAGCTTGAAGCTGAGAAGAACTGAGTTCAAATTTGATCTTGGACATTTCCTAGCTGTTTGACTCTAGGCAAGTCACTTAACCCAGTTGCCTAGCCCTTACTTATCTTCTACCTTGGAAGTGATACTTATCATTTCTAAAATAGAAGATAACGATTTAGGGGGGAAAAAGAAAAAGACATAAAGGTGCAGCTTTAGGGCAAATGGTAGGATCCACAAGTCCTTCAATGAAGAAAACATAAGGAAACCAATGCCCATAGAGCAGCTTGAGGTCACACAAGCAGTAAAGTTTTGGTATATAATTTGGTATATAAGCAAAATTGGTATATAAACCCCAGTACCTCTGACTCCCTATCAACTACACCAGACTGCCTTCATAATTGGCTACAATGGAAATTTGAGAAGCACACCAATTGCTTCATTGTCTGAGAAGTTTTACAAATGTATCCTTACCTCAAGGTTGACTGGCCATAACAATTATTAAAAC